>NC_141877.1:228934399-229085352 GCF_056163025.1 Triticum urartu
ATATGCATCACACAATCTCAGATTCATCTATTCAACCAACACATAGAACCTCAAAGAGTGCCCCAAAGTTCCTACCGGAGAATCACGACGATAATAGCAAAGCTCGCGATACATCAAGATCGTATCACCTCAAGAATACGAGAGAGAGATCAAACATATAGCTACTGGTACATACCCTCAGCCCCGAGGGAGAACTACTCCCTCCTCGTCATGGAGAGCACCGGGATGATGAAGATGGACACCGGAGAAGGATTGCCCCCTCGACAGGGTGCCGGAACGGGTCTAGATTGGTTTTCGGTGGCTACGGAGGCTTCTGGCAGTGGAACTCCCGATATATTGTGCTCACGGATGTTTTTAGGGTAAATGGAGATATATAGACAGAAGTAGTACGTCAGGGGGGCCACGAGGGTGGAGGGCGCGCTCAGGGGGGTGGGCACACCCCCCTGCCTCGTGGCCTCCTTGTAGAGCCCCCGACGTGCACTCCAAGTCTTCTGGGCTTCTTTCCTTCCAAAAATGAGTTCCGTGAAGTTTCAGGTCAATTGGACTCCGTTTGATTTTTCCTTTTCTTCGAAACCCTAAAACAGGGTAAAAACAGAAACTGGCACTGGGCTCTGGGTTAATAGGTTAGTCCCAAAAATGATATAAAAGTTTATAATAAAGCCCATAAACATTCAAAACAGTAGATAATATAGCATGGAGCAATCAAAAATTATAGATACGTTGGAGACGTATCAGCATCCCCAAGCTTAATTCCTGCTCGTCCTCGAGTAGGTAAATGATAAAAACAGAATTTTTCATGTGGAGTGCTACTTGGCATAATTTCAATGTAATTCTTCTTAATTGTGGTATGAATATTCAGATCCGAAAGATTCAAAGCAAAAGTTCATATTGACATAAAAATGATAATACTTCAAGCATACTAACTAAGCAATTATGTCTTCTCAAACTAACATGGCCAAAGAAAGTTCATCCCTACAAAATCATATAGTTTAGTCATGTTTCATTTTCGTCACACAAGAATGCTCTCATCATGCACAACCCCGATGACAAGCCAAGCAATTGTTTCATACTTAAGTAATCTCAAACCTATAAACTTTCACGCAATACATGAGCGCGAGCCATGGATATAGCACTATGGGTGGAATAGAATAATGAGGGGGTTATGTGGAGAAGACAAAAAGGAGAAAGTCTCACATCAACGAGGCTAATCAATGGGCTATGGAGACGCCCACCGACTGATGTTAATTTGAGGAGTAGGGATTGCCATGCAACGGATGCACTAGAGCTATAAATGTATGAAAGCTCAACAAAAGAAACTAGTGGGTGTGCATCCAACTTGCTTGCTCACGAAGACCTAGGGCACTTGAGGAGGCCCATTGTTGGAATATACAAGCCAAGTTCTATAATGAAAATTCCCACTAGTATATGAAAGTGACAAAACAAAAGACTCTCTATCATCAAGATTATGGTGCTACTTTGAAGCACATGTATGGCAAAAGATAGTAGCATTGTCCCTTCTCTCTTTTTCTCTCATTTTTTTGGGGCCTTCTCTTTTTTTATGGGCTTTCTCTTTTTTTGGGTCTTTTCTTTTTTTATTGCTCACTTGGGACAATGCTCTAGAAAATGATGATCATCACACTTCTATTTATTTACAACTCAATTATTACAACTCGATACTAGAACAAAGATGACTCTATATGAATGTCTCCGGCGGTGTACCGGGATATGCAATGAACCAAGAGTGACATGTATGAAAGAATTATGAACGGTGGCTTTGCCACAAATACTATGTCAGCTACATGATCATGCTAAGCAATATGACAATGATGAATGTGTCATGAAGAACGGAATGATGGAAAGTTGCATGGCAATATATCTCGGAATGGCTATGGAAATGCCATAATAGGTAGGTATGGTGGCTGTTTTGAGGAAGATATAAGGAGGTTTATGTGTGATAGAGCGTATCATATCACGCGGTTTGGATGCACCGGTGAAGTTTGCGCCAACTCTCGATGTGAGAAAGGGCAATGCACGGTACCGAAGAGGCTAGCAATGATGGAAGGGTGAGAGTGCGTATAATCCATGGACTCAACATTAGTCATAAAGAACTCACATACTTATTGCAAAAATCTACAAGTCATCAAAAACCTCGGCACTACGCGCATGCTCCTAGGGGGATAGATTGGTAGGAAAAGACCATCGCTCGTCCCCGACCGCCACTCATAAGGAGGACAATCAAATAACACCTCATGTTTCAAATTTGTTACATAACGTTCACCATACGTGCATGCTATGGGACTTGCAAACTTCAACACAAGTATTCCTCAAATTCACAACTACTCAACTAGCACGACTTTGATATTATTACCTCCATATCTCAAAACAATCATCAAGCATCAAACTTCTCTTAGTATTCAATACACTCATAAGAAAGTTTTACTAATCTTGAGTACCTAGCATATTAGGATTTTAAGCAAATTACCATGCTATTTAAGATTCTCAAAATAATATAAGTGAAGCATGATAGTCCATGTATTTCTACAAAATAAAACCACCACCGTGCTCTAAAAGATATAAGTGAAGCACTAGAGCAAATGACAAACTACTCCGAAAGATATAAGTGAAGATCAATGAGTAGTCGAATAATTATGCAACTATGTGAAGACTGTATAACATTTAATAATTTAAGATCTTGGTATTTTATTCAAACATCAAGCAAAGCAAAATGAAATTATATTCTAAGAATGGCAAACATCATGTGAAGAAGCAAAAACTTAGGATCAACCGAAACTAACCGATAGTTGTTGAAGAAGAAAGGTGGGATGCCAACCGGGGCATCCCCAATCTTAGACGCTTGAGACTTCTTGAAATATTGTCTTGGGGTGCCTTGGGCATCCCCAAGATTGAGCTTTTGTGTCTCCTTAATTCCTCTCATATCACGGTCTCCCTAAATCTCAAAAGCTTCATCCACACAAAACTCAACAAGGACTCGTGAGATAAGTTAGTATAAACCATTGCAAAAACCTTATCACACTCTACTATATCAAATCACTAAAATTATTATTCAACATTGCATACTAAATGCCTCTGCATATTTAATAGGCCTATCCTCAAATAGAATCATTAAAGAAGCAAACATATGCAAACAATGCAAACATAACAGTAATCTGCCTAAACAGGATAGTCTGTAAAGAATGCTGCAACATCCATACTTCCCTAGCTCCAAAAATTTATCAGAGCTTAATATTCAAAAGTTTTCAACATTTTATCACATTCTGACTTTTCTAGGGAATTATTGCAACAGAGGTAAACTTTCTGTTTTCAAACAGCAACAAGTGGGATTCTAAAATAGGCATAGTAAAGGCTATCAATGCCACTTTATTGAAATAAAAGATGCAAAACATTGTTCTAAATAACAGAAATCAAATCCTAACAAAATAAATTGACGCTCCAAGCAAAACACATATCATGTGGTAAATAAAAAAATAGCTCCAAGTAAAGTTACCGATGAACGAAGATGAAAGAGGGGATGCCTTCCGGGGCATCCCCAAGCTTTGGCTTTTAGGTGTCCTTAGATTATCTTAGGGGTGCCATGGACATCCCCAAGATTAGGCTCTTTCCACTCCTTTTTCCATAATCCATCGAATCTTTACCCAAAACTTGAAAACTTCACAACAGAAAACTTAACAGAAAACTCGTAAGCTCCGTTAGTATAAGAAAGTAAATCACCACTTCAAGGTAACGTAATGAACTCATTCTTTATTTATATTGGTGTTAAACCTACTGTATTCCAACTTCTCTATGGTTTATAAACTATTTTACTAGCCATAGATTCGTCAAAATAAGTAAACAACACAATGAAAACAGAATCTGTCAAAAACAGAACAGTCTGTAGTAATCTGGATCAAACGTATACTTCTGGAACTCATAAAATTCTCAAATAAATTACTGGACCTGAGGAATTTATCTATTAATCATCTTCAAAAATAATTAACTAAATATCACTCTCCAAATAAAAATGGCAGCAATTCTTGTGGGCGCTAAAGTTTCTGTTTTTGACAGCATGATCAACAAGACTTTCCCCTATTCTTCCCAAAGGTTCTACTTGACACAAACACTAATTAAAATCATAAAACCACATATAAACAGAGTATAGATGAATTATTTATTACTAAACAGGATCAAAAAGCAAGGAACTAAAATAAAATTGGGTTGCCTCCCAACAAGCGCTATCGTTTAATGCCCCTAGCTAGGCATGATGATTTCAATGATGCTCACATAAAGGATAAGAATTGAAACATAAAGAGAGCATCATGAAGAATATGTCTATCTCATTTAAGTCTAACCCACTTCCTATGCATAGGAATTTTGTGAGCAAACAACTTGTGGGAACAAGAATCAACTTGCATACGAGGGTAAAACAAGCATAACTTCAAAACTTTAAGCACATAGAGAGGAAACTTGATATTATTGCAATTCCTACAAGCATATGTTCCTCCCTCATAATAACTTTAAGTAGCATCATGAATGAATTCAACAATATAACCAGCACCTAAAGCATTATTTTCATGATCTACAAGCATAGAATTTTTATTACTCTCCACATAAGCAAAATTCTTCTCATTAAATAATAGTGGGAGCAAACTCAACAAAATAACTATCATGTGATTGAAAATTAAGATCAAGATGAAAAGGTTCATTGTTATTATTATTCTTTAAAGCATACGTGTCATCACAATAATCATCATAGATATGAGGCATGCTTTCATCATAATAAATTTGCTCATCAAAACTTGGGGGACCAAAAATATCATCTTCATCAAACATAGCTTCCCCAAGCTTGTGGCTTTGCATATCATTAGCATCATGGATATTCAAGGAATTCATACTAAAGACATTGCAATCATGCTCATCATTCAAATATTTTGTGCCAAACATTTTATAGATTTCTTCTTCTAGCACTTTAGCACAATTATCCATTCCATCATACTCACGAAAGATATTAAAAAGATGAAGCGTATGAGGCAAACTTAATTCCATTTTTTTGTAATTTTATTTTATAAACTAAACTAGTGATAAAACAAGAAACTAAAAGACTCGATTGCAAGATCTAAAGATATACCTTCAAGCGCTAAACTCCCCGGCAACGGCGCCAGAAAAGAGCTTGATGTCTACTACACAACCTTCTTCGTGTAGACGTTGTTGGGCCTCCAAATGCAGAGGTTTGTAGGACAGTAGGAAATTTCCCTCAAGTGGATGACCTAAGGTTTATCAATCCGTAGGAGGTGTAGGATGAAGATGGTCTCTCTCAAGCAACCCTGCAACCAAATAATAAAGAGTCTCTTGTGTCCCCAACACACCCAATACAATGGTAAATTGTATAGGTGCACTAGTTCGACGAAGAGATGGTGATTCAAGTACAATATGGATGGTAGATAAAGGTATTTGTAATCTGAAATTATAAAAACAGCAAGGTAACTAATAATAAAAGAGAGCGTAAACGGTATTGCAATGATAGGAAATAAGGCCTAGGGTTCATACTTTCGCTAGTGGAAGTTCCCTCAACAATACTAACATAATTGGATCACATAACTATCCCTCAACATGCAACAAAGAGTCACTCCAAAGTCACTAATAGCGGAGAACGAACAAAGAGATTATGGTAGGGTACGAAACCACCTCAAAGTTATTCTTTCCAATCAATCCGTTGGGCTATTCCTATAGGTGTCACAAACAGCCCCAGGGTTCGTACTAGAATAACACCTTAAGACACAAATCAACCAAAACCCTAATGTCACCTAGATACTCCAATGTCACCTCAAGTATCCGTGGGTATCATTATACGATATGCATCACACAATCTCAGATTCATCTATTCAACCAACACATAGAACCTCAAAGAGTGCCCCAAAGTTCCTTTCGGAGAATCACGACAAAAACGTGTGCCAACCCCTATGCAAAGGTTCATGGGCGGAACCCGCAAGTTGATCACCAAAACATACATCAAGTGAATCACGTGATATCCCATTGTCCGCACAGATATCCATGGCAAGACATACATCAAGTGTTCTCAAATCTTTAAAGACTCAATCCGATAAGATAACTTCAAAGGGGAAACTCAATCCATTACAAGAGAGTAGAGGGGGGAAGAAAACATCATAGGATCCAACTATAATAGCAAAGCTCACGATACATCAAGATCGTATCACCTCAAGAACACGAGAGAGAGAGAGACAGATCAAACACATAGCTACTGGTACATACCCTCAGCCCCGAGGGAGAACTACTCCCTCCTCGTCATGGAGAGCACCGGGATGATGAAGATGGACACCGGAGAAGGATTTCCCCTTTGGTAGGGTGCCGAAACGGGTCTAGATTGGTTTTCGGTGGCTACGGAGGCTTCTGGCAGCGGAACTCCCGATATATTGTGCTCACGGATGTTTTTAGGGTATATGGAGATATATAGGCGGAAGAAGTACGTCAGGGGGGCCACGAGGGGCTCACGAGGGTGGAGGGCGCGCCTAGGGGGTGGGCGTGCCCCCTGCCTCGTGGCCTCCTTGTAGAGCCCCCTACGTGCACTGTAAGTCTTCTGGGCTTCTTTCCTTCCAAAAAAGAGTTCCGTGAAGTTTCAGGTCAATTGGACTCCGTTTGATTTTCCTTTTCTTCGAAACCCTAAAACAGGGTAAAAACAGAAACTGGCACTGGACTCTAGGTTAATAGGTTAGTCCCAAAAATGATATAAAAGTGTATAATAAAGCCCACAAACATTCAAAACAATAGATAATATATCATGCAGCAATCAAAAATTATAGATACATTGGAGACGTATCACGCGACAAGACTCCAACTAGTGTGCGGGAACCACCTGGTTGTGTGTGTGTCTGTTAGGGCCTGATGTGTGTGCATGCATGTGTAGGTTGAGCACTTGAGCGTGAGAGTGTGTGTTGGCCGTGTGGTGTGTGCATGCATGCGTGTGTGTGTGCGTGTGAGTGTTGCGTGCGTGCGTGGTTGCGTGTGTACATGTGAGTGTTGCGTGCGTGCGTGGCTGCATGTGTTTGTGTGAGTGTTGCGTGCATGTAGTTCATGTGCATGCGTGCGTGCGTGTATAATCACCACACCAGCTCCTTTGTGTTAAAACAGACGGCTCAGCATACCAATACAAGGCCACCTTGTCCGTTGTGCCCGCGGTCATGACTTCGAACCACCGTCCAATATATTTTTGTCGTTTTTTTTCATTCTTACTAGCAAGATGCCCGTGCGTTGCACGTAACATCAAGATGCATTTGCATGACTAGTTTATCTTGTGGGAGAAAACGATGAACGAGGGAAGGCCTTATTTGCAAATGTGGAGAGGTGTCTGGGTACCTTTTTGCAAAATTGCCATAGTTTCCTTCCAATCCGTCAGATATAAATCGGACGGCCTATATTGCAGGATGGCAGGCACACCATCATCACCAACTCTGTTTTTTATAAGAGTGTAGAAGAGTAGATACAAGCCGATGGGTGGGCCCAATGGTAGTGAGATAATGTGATGCAACACTAGAGGTGCCACATGGAGCGTTTAACTGCTCAACTAGTCTTGTCTTGAGCAAATACAGAGCTGTACGGTGAGCCCGTGACTATATAATAACCACAAAATGTAAATGGTGACCGTAATGAGTGGATTCTGAAATGTACGTATCGTGCTTTCGCTCCAAATACAATGATCGTCACTTTATATATCGCGAGAGAAAGATGAAACATGCGTGAATGTGCTGGGGGCTTAATTTTAGAGGACCTGGAGATAGTTTGTGTGCATACGTGAAAGGGGCGTAGAGGGGGTGTATGCGATGGGGAGAGATATGCTCTTCGTTTCTCTTTATTATGACTAACTTTATATATAGTATAAAAGTAAAAAAAATCACAGTGCGGAATAAATATCATTGTGGGCACCATGCAACAAATTAACGTTCATACTCCTCCATATAACTTTGTAATGTTGTATATATGTAGAAATTCTAAAATAATTTTTTGGCCACACTTTATTCAAAAGGAATGTTGTATGCGAAATAAATGTGAAGAGAGGGATTTTTAGATCAATGGGGTACATGATGTAACATGTGTGAATGTGTAGTTGATGTATTTGGCGGGGCCTAGAGAGGTATGTGTGTGTATTACGTATTCGAGAGAGGCATGGATAGAGGGGCCGGCGGGGGGAGGAGGGCGTGGGAGAGATAGCACGAGAAATGAGAGAGGTCTAGAGAGAGAGAGACTAATATGATGTCATGGCGAGAGATTCCCTTGAGTGTGTATATGCAAGGGGGAGGGGATAGAGGCACGAGGAGATTTTTTTTGTGTGGTGTCTGTGTTGGTCTGTGTGGGTGTGAGAAGATAACGAGACCTGGGGGTAGAGGATGTGTCACCGCGTGAGGTCCGGTGGGTCGAGGTGAGGCCCTTGGCTCAGTTCCTGCGCCACATTGGTCGCCCGGTGACGCATTTAGGGAGACCCATGGATGACTTGTCGTACAAGACAATGATAGCAGAATTGTGAAGGACTATGTGTCCACTGAGAAAGCCAGCTAGGATTTGTAACCTTAGGTTCTCGGACTAAGGTAACCCCTTATCTCTGACATTACTATTCATCCAACCTAAATTTAAGGGGCATCCTACATAATAATGTGCTAGAATCATACTCGTCGATTAGGAAGAGAGGTGTGAGACAATGCGTGAGAGACAGACCTAAAGATAATGTGCGTAGAGGAGACACGTAGGCAGGTCTATGTATATAGAAAGGGTCGATGGGGATTGTGCGTGTGTATGCTTGGGAGAGGAAGAGTGCTTGTGATAAAGGTTAGTGAAAACAGTCATAAATGGTTACGAGAGGGAGTGAGAGTTATATCAAGATCATGTATCTGAGAAAGACACCTCGGGAGAGATTGTGTGAGCATGTGTGAGAGACCACCGATGGAGAGTGAAACTACACGTAAAAGACTGATGTACACATTGATTAAAGATATAAATTGTATCCAAATATTAGGATGGGATCATGATATTTGCAATTCGCGTAAGGAACGGTCATTGATCCATCAGACATCTAGATTCTATAAAATTTGAGCATGTCTATGTTATTATCCGACGTAATTGATCCACATAGTTAGTATTTTGAACTCCAGACAATGCATCCTTTAGCAATCGAATATAAACGTGAGTATAGTTCATGTTGTGTGTGTAAAGCACATTATACATATGAAAGTTACACAATGAACATTATAAATAGCTAGCTATGAACTAGTATACATTTTAATTCAACTTAAGGTGGTTTTAAAAAATAGAATTCAACATGAAGTCCATTCAATTATTTGAATTCGATATCATGGCATTTGTAAATCATACCTAAATTATGGGGGCACCAATCTTTGCTCTGATTTTGTACATAATAGCATATATAGTCGTGTACAAAATAGATTCAAACTTAGCTCCTCCATTCCAAAATAATCATAGTTATAGGATTTTCAAGTGTCAAAATTTAAAAAAGAAGCGGATAATTTGATGAGGTTTTCAAACATACAAGGTCAAATTAACGTTGTCTATTTAGGTCAATCCTCAAAGTTCAAGAGTACTCTAAATGTGAATGCTTCTATTTGAAAATTTCGAACGAAGCGCCAAAATAGCCTCTACTCGCCCGAAACCGCGTGAGACCAATGTTTGCTAGTAGAAGGAAATTACTTTTCTAACTCCGACCCGTGAAACCTACCGGCCCGACGTCCAAAGGTCTAAACCGGGGTAGGTTTGTTGCTTCATCTAGACGCCACGCAACCACCTCGAAAAACATTCATACACAATGGTCGCCTAAGCACACATGCGCGCGGCCGAAATCGCTCCCGCCAACTATTTGGGA
The DNA here is from genome assembly GCF_056163025.1 of Triticum urartu. NCBI lineage: Eukaryota > Viridiplantae > Streptophyta > Magnoliopsida > Poales > Poaceae > Triticum > Triticum urartu. The sequence goes on from NC_141877.1 coordinate 228,944,277, forward strand.
CACCTGGGATTACCATCCTACCCCCGACCCGCAGTAGGTCCGAAATTTAAGAGGGGGCAAAGTTTGTACTTTCCCCAAATTTCAAACAAGCGCGTCCCATCTGTTCAAAAGAGCCAAAACAAGCGCGTCCCAGACCGAAACATGGTTCTCCCTTAGCTCCCCCCGTACGATTCCCCATTCGTACACCGTGGGCGCCAAAACTACCTCTCCAACAGCCGCGAAACCTCGGCGTCCTCCGTCCGCCACCCCATCCCATCCATCAACCGCCGCCCTGCTCCATCACGCCGGAGCCGATACCCCGACGTCGTCGTCCACCGCAACCTCAACCACAACACCCTCCAAGGCTAGTAGTTGAAGCAGAGGCCGAGCCGTTCGTGCCCGAGCCAGTTCAACCACGCCGTCCTGCGCCTTATCGCTGCCGCTCCAACTTCGCCACCGTCCACCGCACCAGAGCTGTTCCTGCTACGCCGTCCTTCGCCGCCTCGGATCTGCTTCCCCTCTGCCGACATACGGCCACAACAACACAGTCAACAATTTGGCCATGGGTTCGTCCAAGCCTGCACCCTCCTCCAAAACATCGGTTTCCCCGGCAAAAAGAAGAAGAACATGTGGAGGCGACCACACTGGAATCCGGAAATGGTGCTCCTCTTCCCTTATTCGTGCAAATCTTATGTGTCTGCTTGCACGGTATTCATCCCACAGAAGACACTAGTTGACCGCTTCTTCTTGATACTAGATGTTCCTAGTTACTCGCGATGCACAAGGTTTCTCCTCATATACTATTTCACCTTAGATAGAGGTCCATCGTCCATCTGGATTTCAATTCCTGGTCAGTTGATTACCAATTAATGAAAGCATTCCCCGGCGTAACAGGCGCTAGTCTACCTATTACGCCGGGGAAGCAGCGCCTCGGTGTTTATCTTAGGGGCGTGTGGGGCCTAGAGCTGCTGGCACCCGATCTAGAGGTCATCCGGGATTAAAGGATGGCCTGGGGAGCTACCAGGCACGGCGGTGGTGTGAGGTCGAGGGGAGGGCGATGCGGCGGAGGCAGGGGTCAGGGCCGGTGGTCGCTGGCGGTTCGAGAAAGATCGTCAACTGTGACTGGCGGGAGGTAGACGAAGGCCATCTGCCCGCTCCTTATAGATCGGACGGTTCATAAAAAATCGACTGACCTATTTATTTTTAGTCGACCGTTATCTTGATAGGACCACACGTGGTGGTGTGCTGGAGGAGTACCTGCATTTCCTATGCTCATATATTACAAAATCATTAGGAGTAGAATCTAATTTTGTTTGCCAGGCAATGTTGTAGAGCTATCATATGTCTCCCGTCATTTATTTTTCAGCCACCTGCTATCTGCTACTTTTACAGTGCACTAGTTCTGCACACACTTCACGCATACTCTCACTATTGTGTTTTTATGCAAGGGTATTTCAGACTCTGCTGCCTTCACAGAAGCAGAAAATAAAAGAGATAAGTTGCTCCAGCATGGTACGCAACTAGGCTAGACACGTTTCTGCCATTTAAAGGTTGTAGTGTCAGCAGATGGAGACGGTAAATGTAGCTCTAGAGTTGATGACCTCGCTCCCAATGAACCACCATCCCATGTGCCTTCTTTAACTTCACGGTTTCATATGTGGTTTCATGTTGCGTATGGTGTCTAGCTTGTATTCTAAAGGCCAAAATCAGTCTTTATTAAGGTAAGGAAAGATATTTTTTTACATGAACCACCATCCCCGGAGCACCAAAAGTCAAATGGCGAGTCAGGGCACTGTCCGAGCCAGTGACAAGCCCAGCACAGACAGGCATCACCTGGAAGCCAACTAAAAATCCACGATGGTGGTGAAGCAGCCCGCCTCCCACCAGGCTCTCAGGTCCTAGATGATCATGCTCACCACTCCAGCCAGATGTCTAGCTTGTATTGCTTCCAATTTGGTTAAATTGCATCTGCTTAGCTTACACACTATACCTTTGAATATGACATGCCTTCCTGTTTTTGGTACATAATAGTAAATCTGTCTATTAACCATGTTCTTCTATCAAACTAATGTTCTTGTGTATCCCTCATCAATCATTTATGATGAGGCAGTCAGGCAAGTGGACTACTGTGAGAAAATATCCTCATTTAAAGATTGCAGCGCTAGCCTCCCCACATGATTCTCAAGAAACAGCAAGGCTAGATGAAGATAGTGAATGTAGCTCTATAGATGATTACCGTATTTCCCCTACACTAGCATCGCAAGTGCTTGCTCTAACTTGCCAGTGTGATATGTGGTTGCATGTTGCATACGGTGTCTAGATTGTAATTCTTCCAATCTGGTTAAATTGCATGTGCTATTCTGCTTAGTTTATACATTATACCTGTTAATGTGACATGCCTTCCTGTTTTTAGTACATAGTACATCTGTCTATTAAGCATTTCCTTACATAAAAATATTGTTTTTTGTATCCCGCATAAATCAATATGACGAGACACCTTTAGTATATGCAGTGTGATATTAGTTGCATCTTTCATATGATTTATAGCATGCGCTGCTTCTAATTTGTTGAAATGCCATTTATGATGGGACGCTTTTAACTTGGCAGAGTCGTATTGGTTGCATCTTTCATGTGGTGTCTAGCTTGCATTGCTTCTTATTTGTTGAAATGGTTTCTGCTTAGTTTACACAAACAGTTGTGAATATGCCATGCCGTCCTGTTTTTCATATTATTCCATCCTGGAATCATGTGTTTGCCTTACATCAAAGTAGTGATTGTCAGTATCATGCACGAATGAGTTCTGGAGAGTGAATTTTATTGCTTTTTCTTGTCGGTTTTGCTTGACAATTCAAAATCAATAAAGCGGAAGGAAGTTAGCAAGGCAGCGGATGATGGTGCTCCTTCCAAACGGAGGGCCTCTATAGATTCTACTCCTTCATCCCCCCAAGATGATTTCCAAGACAACACATGCATAGACACTCAACATAGCTATGTTGATGATGAGCACGTCTCCCCTAGTGCACCATCACAGGTGCTCCCTCTAACCTGGCACTGTTATATGTGGTTGCATGTTATGTATGATGTCTAGCTTGTATTGCTTATAATTTTGTTGAATTTCATCTGCTTACTTGACACATTATACTTGTGAATAAGACACGTGTTCCTGTTTCTAGAACATACAATATCTGTCTGTCACACCATGTTCTTACATCAAAGTACTACTGTTGTGTAACCTGCAACAATCACTTATCATAAGACACCTTTGACTTGGGAGTGTGATATAGGTTACATCTCGCATTATTTTCTAGCTTGTACTACTTCTAATTTGTTGAAATGGCACTTATGACGAGACTGTTATAACTTGGTAGAGTGATATTTGTTGCATCTTTCATATGGTGTCTAGCTTTCATTACTTCTAATTTGTTGAAATGCCTTCTCCTTAGTTTACACATCATAAGCCGTGAATATGCAATGGCACTAATGATGAGAGACCTTTAACTTGGTAGTGTGATCTTGTTTGCATCTTGCATATGATTTATTTCTTGTACTAATTCACATTTGTTTAAACGACATTTATGAGGAGACACTGTTAACCTGGCAGAGCGATATTTGTAGCATATTTCATATGGTGTCTACCTTCCATTGCATTGTTTCTAATTTAGTGAAATGTCTTCTGCTTAGTTTACACATCATAGTTCTGGTGATCTCATGCCGTCCTATTTTTCGTACATATTACATCCTCCTATCATGTGGTTGTCTAACATCAAAGTTCAGTTCGTCTGTATCACGCATCAATTTGTTCTGAAGAACTAAATTGTTATTTGTTTTTCTTGTCGGCTTGACTTAACATGGCACAGAGAAAGAGGAAGCAAGACAGAACGACAGGGAAAGGGAAGTGGAAGAATCTTGCAGATTCAGCTGGTACTGATGGTGCAATAGAAGGTCAAAGTCCAGCGGAAAATTGTACCGAAGGGGTATCCCATGCTACACGAGCTGCAAAACAAGCCAAACAGAAACAAATAGCTGCCACCAAACAAGCAGAGACAACCCTAGTTGTTGCAACCCCTTCCACTGTACCACCAGCTGCACGATTTACTCGTTGGTCAACTCAGCTAGCAGCACGTTCCCAAGCTCCCTTGCCACCTGACACTACTTCTAAAGCACTCTTGACACAAGATGAGTTGGCAAGGTCAGATGAACTTTGTGAGCTTCAACAGCAAGAAGGTAGTTGCTGGAGCCAAGTTACAGTTACATGCTTCTTTATATGTAGTCTCACAATTTGATGTACACTAACACTTCCTATGTTTGTTGTTGGACTAGCACCTAGGCGCAAGAGGAAAGAAACATCAGGGATAATGCTAGATAGGTTAACTAAATCTAGAGGAGGAAGAATGAAGATCCAATTTGAGGAGGTTTTAAAAAGGCCACGTGATGCTACAGAGTCAGCCAAGTTAGTATCAGAGGTAGCGGTTGCTGTTAGGTGTCATGTACGTATCCTCCCAACATGGATTCAGTACAAGAATGACAAAGACGAAACCTAGTTCAACACCTTCCTCGACCATTTATCTGTAAGTATGGTTATGTATGGAAACTAGTAATATCGTCTTGCTTTGTACAATACTTTCTAGGTTGCTGATAATGAGATTCCCATAATTTTCAACATATGAGGTTCAAGTTGGATAGCCAAGATGATGCAACCAGACAAGCTTGCACCCATGTTTTCAAGTCTGCTCTGCGACAATATAGGTATAACTTGAGGAAAACTCACTTTGAAGGCAAGGCTAACAGTGAACTTGCCCAAACATCTCCAGTGGAAAATATATTGGATGAAGACTGGAGAGGCCTCGTTAAACACTGGTCCGATCCGAAGTATCAGGTACATTATATATGTGTGTGTGTGTGTGTGTGATCAGATCACATGTTGAAGTCCTATTTACGCATTTACCACACAAATCTATCTTCTTCTAGGTGAACTGTTCAAAGAACAAGGTCAACCGTACGAAAGTGAAATTCCAACAGACGACAGGATCTCGTAGCCATATTGCTCACTCCGAGGATCTTGTAATTAGCTGCTGTTTCACTCTTTTCACTATACCATATTATCAGATCTATATTGACTTGTTCCAAATGCAGAGGAAAGCACGCAAGGACCAAAAAGTACCTGAACCAAATGATGTGGAAATCTTCAAGGACTGTTACACCAGCAAGACTTAGGGCATGACTACACCAGTCAAAGCCGTTGTTGTAAGTCCTTAATCCTCATGCCTTTTAACTACTACTTACTCTGACTCATGCCTTGAACCACATGGTTTGCAGCCAATGTCTATTACTCTTTTCAGTTTTATACACAATTGTCTTAGCATATCATTGCACCTTACAAGGTTTAAAAGAGAGGAGTGATGTTCCTTTGATCTTGACCTGTAATCTAGTTCTGTGCTGGACTTGCCCACACAAGGTTACAATTGCCTGTTTGTCTGTTCTCAGTTGTTTTTTGATATGAATGATGTCATATTATGCTTACCATATTATAAACTTTGTCTCTTTATCCTTAGTTGTCAATACAATGTGAAGAAATAGACAATACATTAGCCATGGTACATGGTCATATGTTTGGAACCTGGTTTTATTATGTACTTTGTAGTAAAATACAACTAATATTTTACATGGGTTCACCAGAATAAGTTATGTATATAGACCAAAGCTATTTTGTTTGGTTTTGCTGCCTCCTTAATATCTTCTGTTCTGGTACTAATGTAAAAACTCAACTTTTTAGCAAGCTATGGAAAAAATGTCATCAAGATATGCATGGTTTTGAAACCAGGCTATCAGACATTTCCTATGTTGTTCAGGAGCCTAGGAGAAATGAAGGCGAAGGTTATGGTGCTCCATCGGACAATACAACATGAAAACGTAACAGTCAGGTCAAATCAACTGAGCTTCTAAACTTCTGGTGGTGCATTTATCTGCCAGACTGTTAACTTTTATGCCAACCTTCCTTTTGTTTTATAGTTGTAATTGCGATACAAAATTTGTTCTTAACGTGCAGCCACTGACTAAAGAAAACCCCAAGCCAATTTTGTATAGTGTAGGGTGTTCCCTATATTTGCACTGGTGGCAATCTTTGATGCCTAGTGGATGTAATCTGTGCAATCGCCTTAATAGCATAGCGATAGTTTCGGGCTTATTTATTTCCTAGTCTTCATTTTCCCTGGTTTGCTAGTGGTTGCAACAACCATGGGCCATATACGGACCGTGGTAACCATGACCCTGCTACGGGCCGTAGGATCCATGGGCCACCTACAGGACGTCTTTAAATGGGCCTCCAACACGGCCGTAGAATTGGTGGGCCTCGGGCCGTCGGATAAATGGGTCTACATGGGCCATAAACGGGCGTAATTGGTATTGGCCCAGCACGGTAACGGGCCGTTAACAGGACGGAGGACAGCAAAGGTTTAATTCTGTCACAGGCATAACAGGTCTTTATTGGGCAAGAATATAGGACGGGATGGAAACGGCGCAACGAGTTAACAAGCCAGGAATGTGCCGACTCTTGCCACGGGCTGAATTTGGCCCATTAGGGGAACAGGCCAGTAACGGGTCTGAATTAATCGGGGGCTGGAAAGGAGCCCAAGAACATATGGGCTGTCAGTAGGCCGAAAGCTAACACGGGCGGAAACGGCCCATGTGAATCATGGGCTGTTAATGGGTACAATGAAATTTACTATTCATTCTAGGCTAGAGTCACCGTGGGCCTTTAAAGGGCCTAAAGATACGAAGGCCTCATATGGGCTGAAAGACGTCATGGGCCATACATGGGCCGAAAGTAAAACGGGCTGGTATTATATTCGACGGCCCACATGACGTTGTTGGGCCGATTTCGGGTAGGCCCTAATGGGCCGTAAAATGGGCTATTTGCGAAGAGACCGTTAACAGGCTTTTCATGGGCCAGCCCGCTAACTTTTGACCAAGTCAAACGGGCCGACCTTTGGAAGCTAAATGGGCCGGTGGTGGGCCGTCGCATGTGTCGACATATCATAGGCGCCTATCTGACCCACTGACGAGCTGACACGTGTTTCCTCCGGCCAATCAGAATTTTACACGTGGAAATTTCCCATTGGTCCAGGCTGTTAATGGGTTATCGGATCCAAAACTGGACCCGATAGTTTAATGGTGACCCATTACGATGGATGCCACGTGTCGTTCACCCTTGACGAAAGCACTTCTGTGACGCGCGATTTATCATTATGGAAGTGGACACTTCCGTGATGATAATTTTGGTAATGTCATGGAACACTTCTACGACAACACAGGTATGACTATCTTGATTTTGTCATAAAATCGTCATGGATGTACATGCATGACAGAAAACGTGACCTACTGTGACAAACACGTAACATCACGGAATTGTCTTTTTTTGTAGTGAATATCGATTCAACACTATAAAGATTGGACACTCACATATCACATTTTTTCTATCTAAATAAACCTTTTCAATTGTGCATGCCAAAGTTACAGTGATGTTTCTTCAAACAACCAATGTAGCTATCATTGTACATGCACCATTGTTACTCTTGCATTCAAATTCATTAGTCTTGGATGATTTAAGGTTCTATTATGAAGTAGTATATGTAATATTCATATATGAATGCAACGGGCATGCAATTTATGAAATGGAGGCTATGTAATCATATGAGGTAACACTTTTAAGTAGCGGACTACAATATCCATTTCTTTTGTGGGACTACAATATCCATTTCTTTTTGTGCGCCTCTACACTAACACATCAATGCATTTTGTTTAAAGTAAATAACCAATGGCACTAAATTATCTATTTACACAAGAAATACATAGGCTGAGCATTTGATCCCTTTTTGTGAACGCGCCTCTACACCCGTACGATTGGCCGTGCCCGTGTGAACATCCAAGTTATCGGTGCATCAACCCGAGTTATTGTCTTTCTTTCTGGGGTGGAGTTCACACCATTTATTAACTACTGACGCGTGCCCCATGTACACAGTCTCACATGACCTTCCCGCTAGCACGGTCCAAAATTAGTTGAAACTGGATACGAACGATCCCGCGGGCAGCAAAATCTCCCGCCTCCTTCTAAAATTTCCGCCACCTAGTCTTTAGCATGCGAAATTCCCCTTTTGTCCTTGGTGCACAGAGAACAACGGTAACAATACCGCACAACTAGGGAAAAGCCTAGCAGCAGCGCGGTTTTAGGACTATCAGTAGCGCGAGCAGGAGCGCTACTGGTACGGCGGTACAGCTAAAGGTTAGCAATAGCGTTGGTTAACCCACGCTACTACTACACCGACTTAGTAGTAGCGCTTTCTCGACGTGGCGCTACTGGTAATTACTCTTCTCTCAGCCCGCGCTACTACTATTATCTCGTATTTTATTCCTTTTTTATTCCATGTTGTATTCATACACCTCTATACAACTTATCATCATAATACATCATTGTCATATAACACCTCCTCATGATCATCGTTTTGATCGATGAGACATCACATAGCAAGTTGGTCACTAGTCATAATCACAACTACTCCTCATCATCAACTCTAACACATTGTACCACATAATAAACATATTGTACCTCATATAACCTACGACATTCTCTTAGGACCTACTATATTCTTTAAGGTAAAATAGCAAAAAACAAGATAGCCCCTGGTTCTCCATTATGGAGAATGCAGATTATCCTGCCTCCAATTCTTGCCTTTCGCTTAATGTTGCTTCCAAGAACCTCCTTACGAATGTCCAAACATTTTTCCACTCTTTGATTAGCATGTGTTCACCGGTTCTAGAAATCCGATATGCACTGGTGAGATCCGTAGGATGACCTGGCTGTATGTTCAGAACTTCAAGGCGACCATTGTAATACATCAGATGAGGCACACAATCCATCGGTATTTTCTATTAAAAACATAGTAATAACTTCGTAGTTAGCGATGATGTACTAGTTTTAGAAGTATGCAAAAGATGCACGGATGTCGTAATAGTAAAAAATCTTACTAGGGTATCTCCGCAGAAGTTATCGTGGTTCAACACGTGCACTAGTGGCACGTATTCACCATAATTTGGAGGAGTTCGATAATAGGTATTGTAATTCTCAAAGAAACTACAAAATGCGATCAGATGATTTTTCTCATTATAAGTTAATTCGGAGCCATCGGTGTAGTGGGTTTTGTCTACCATCTTCCGCACATTCTTTGAAGAATGAAAATAAGCTGTCAATGGAAATAAGCTGTCAACTATTTTGAAATAAACAATATAATTAGTTAATAACTATGTTTGAGAAACTCACATAGCGGTAGAATCGGAAGCGTATCAACAAGGACCCAAATGTCCATATTGTTTTGCTCGATGTCAGGATCACCAAGATCCATGGTGACAATCATACCCTCATAAAAACCATACATTTTGCAAAGTGCTTCCCAATTTTTGCAACCAAAATGGGTTACGCTCTGAGAATTGTACAGATTTACTTCAAAATCCATATCATGATGTGTCCTTAGGTGTATTTTCTCTGTTTCAAAATTTTCATGGTCTTCAAAACCCATCCTCTCCAAGACATAGCGTCTTGCATGGCGTGGGATAAGCTACTCGAATTGTAAAAGATGAAAATTAGACGTTGAAATAGTCGAAGTCATGCTTAATTATGAAAAAAACACTTGTCGTTGTTGCGTACCGTTTCAACGTCAAAGGTCTCCTCGAGCTTAATGCTGAAGCGCCGATCATCGTCCAGGTGAGGGCACCTGTCGCACAGACCTCGATCGTCGTGTCACCAGCTGCACTCCCCCGGGAGACTTTCGTCATCTGAGTATGACATTTCCTATGTTCACAATTCAAAGATTAAACTTGTACAATTGAATATATGTACTAAAAAACCTAAATTAGATCATTATTTTTCGAGAAAATCCAAGCCACTCGATATTTCCACTTTGCTAAAAAACCTAAATTCACGAAAAAACCCGGCATGAACTTTGCTAAAAAGGACATATCGAGCGCCTGAAATTTGCCAGAACAAAAATTAATCAACACTCCGGCAAAATATAGGCCACTCGGAGGTGTAACCTGAACATGACTGGCCACTTGGGCAACCACATATCCTATTTGAGAAACACAGGATAGACATGTTTTTATTTACATCATATATATCTTATAGGACTCATATTGACATGGAGATTTGGCTGGTCACACCTCGAGGTCGGAGGGGGTCGGTGATGGGGACGACGGCGGGGATGATGGAGGGGCTCCTTGATTTCTGCAAAAGCAAAAACCCTATAAGTTATCACTAATACATCCCGAATAATTGCTCAAAATAAAAAAATAACAACAAATATGACATGTTCAACTAGTTCTTACTAAATATAAACTTACTATAAATAGAAAAAAACTAATTCATTCTAAAAATAAAGTAGTTCAACTAGTTTATTAATTTACTTACTAATTATTTTAAGCACTTACTAAATAAACTAGTTCTATTAAGCACTCACTATAAATAAACTAGTTCTATTAAACACTTGCTAAAAATTCTACTACCCTAGTTCTACCCTAAATTTTCTTACATCTATTTTATTCAAAACACCTAAAATAGTCAAAAAAAATTATTCTATTAAAAACCTACATTCTATAATGTCTATATTCTAAAATCTACATTTAAATTACCTACAATTTGCAAGAACAGGGACAAGGGAGGGAGGGAGGAGAGAGGAGGGGGAGGGGCAGCCAGAGGAGGGGGGGAGGGGCCGGCCGGAGGAGGAGGAGGAGGGAGGGGCGGTGGGAGGAGGGCTACTAGCGGAGGAGGGAGGAGGGAGGAGGGGCGGACGGAGGAGGAGGGAGGAGGGGCGGCCGGAGGCGGGGAGAGGAGGGCGCGGTGGGAGGAGGAGGGAGGAGGGTGCGATGCGAGGAGGAGGGAGGGAAGGAGGGAGTACCTCGGTGGATGACGGACGACGGCGGCGGCGGCGGACGACGGGTATCGGCACGGGCGAGAGTGACTGAGAGGGAGACTGAGTGAGAGAGGGTCGGCCACGTGGGAAGGATAAGGTAGGGTTAGTAGTAGCGCGTGTGCGAGAAAAGAGCTACAGCTAAGGAGAATAGCAGTAGCGCTGGGCGAGGATACGCGCTACTGCTAAGTTGGGCTAGCCATGTGCGCCCAGTTCAAACATAGCAGAAGCGCTTTTTGCTAGTACGCGCTACTGCTAAAGTTATAGCAGTAGTGCGGTTTATTTACGTGCACTGCTACTAAGTAGCAGTAGCGCATGATTTTGTCCAGCGCTACTGCTAAGATGTTGTGTATAAGGTTTTCCCTAGTAGTGCCTCCCTCATCTACATAATAAGTTGGGGATGCTTTGGTAACTTCTGGTTCCCACCACCACACGGCACCCCCATTTCCTCTCCCCCTCCCGCAAATATGACTAACTTCATTGCACCAGAGCATCTTACATCACGACATCCGTACTTCATCGGCCTTTCTTCCCCTCCCCTCTCGAAACTCTAGACTGCTCATCCACCGGCGTACCAGAGCCCATTCACTGCCAGCGGCGTCCACCTCGCCGGATCTGCTTCTGCGGCCGCATCTACCCTCCCCGCGTCCACTAGAAACAAGTAGACTGCTCATCCACCACTGTACCACAGCCCATTCAGTGCCGGCCTTGTCCACAACGTCGGATCTGCTTCGCTGATACTCTCGTCAACCGCAGCGCATCTGTAGCATCTCATTCGTACTCCCCACCGGAGACGCTTCGTCCACACCTCCCGGAGCCGCCCCACCGACGCCCCCGTCGACGGCCTCTGATCCTCTTCCCCGACACCTTCCTCAACCCTACCGAAGCCGCTTCGCCGACACCATCGTCAACCCTACCAGAGTAGCTTCGCCTATACCATTCTCAACCCTACCAGGGCCACTTTGACAACTCACAAGTCCACGGACACAGACCCGCTTCGTCGCACCCTCATCCAACCTACCGGAGCAGCTTTTGACGCCCCGTCCATGGCCGCAGATCCGCATCGTCGACACCATCCTTAACCCAACCACCGGAGCAGCTTCACCGACACCCTCGTCCACGGCCACAAATCCGCTTCGCACACACCGTAGTCCACCCTACCGGAGCCGCTCCACAAACACCCTACTCGACGGTTCTAGATCTCCTTACCGGACCCCGACAGCCAGCGTAGCATCATCACCCTTGACGTTTCTAACCCGATTCCCACCATCTGGCAAGATGCCAAGCACCCGCCACGGCCTAGGTACTTCACCTTTAAACCCGTCCAGCATCATCTGCCCGATGTACTTCAAATATACTAACATGTCGCTATTACCTGTTATGCAGTTGGCAAAAACTACAAGGACGATGTTTCTTATGGATCTAACAGCTTGGCCAACCAAGATCCTGGACTGAGGCATTGCTATGATCTTGTAAGTGCGTCTCTCTCTCTCTTGTATTGTTGTGTGCCTACCTGCGTGCTTTGCTAGGATTTTGACCAGTAATCCCTTTGTGCAGACAATGATTTCTACTACTGGCTGCTAAATTAGATATGTAGAGGTCATACATGATACTACCTCGTACCTCTGTTCCTAAATATAAGTCTTTCTAGAGATTCCACTATAGGCTACATACGGAGCAAAATAAGTGTATCTACACTCGAAAATGCATCTATATACATCTCTATGTGGTCCATACTGGAATCTCTACAAAGACATATATTTAGGAACAGAGGTAGTACATTACACAAAATCGTAGGTGGCATGTAGGAATTCCAGTGGACTACATTAGGCTCCCTTAGAATGTGTGCTAGTCCAGCACACAGAGTCATGGCTAGTTTATTCTACGCACACAATCGTTAATTGGTGGTTTAAATATGCGCAAGGGATATGCAATGTATTATCATGTAGAGATGTCTGAAATTAGCTGCATCAACTGATACGTCTCCAACCTATCTATAATTTTTTATTGTTCCATGCTATTATATTATCTGTTTTGGATGTTTAATGGGCATTAATAAGCTCTTTTATATTATTTTTGGGACTAACCTATTAACCGGCGGCCGAGTGCCAGTTTTTGTTTTTTTGCCTATTTCAGTGTTCCGCATAAAAGGAATACCAAACAGAATCCAAATAGAATGAAACCTTCGCGATGATCTTTCTTGGACCGAAAGCAAACCAGGAGAATTGGAGTGGAAGTCTGGAACTCCGTGAGGCGGCCACGAGGCAGGAGGGCGCGCCCAGGGGGTAGGCGCGCCCCCACCACTACAAAAAAATACACTTCCGTGATGATACGTGTTTGTCACAGTAGGTCGCGTTTTTTGTCATGCATGTACATCCATGACGATTTTATGACAGAATCAAGATAGTCATACCTGTGCTATCGTAGAAGTGTTCCATGACATTACCAAAATTATCATCACGGAAGTGTCCCCTTCCATGACGATAAATCGTGCGTCACAGAAGTGCTTTCGTCAAGGGTGACCGACACGTGGCATCCACCATAACGGGACGCCGTTAAGCTATCGGGTCGGGTTTTGGATCCGATAACCCGTTAACAGCCCCGACCAATGGGGATTTTCCACGTGTAAAATCATCATTTGCTAGAGGAAACATGTGTCGGCTCATCGTTGGGATAGATGTCGTCCACTCATTCGACGGAAGGCGCCTATGATACGTCCACACGTGGCACGACCCAACAGAGGCCCATTCCTGTGAAAAGGCCGGCCCGTTTGACTTGGTCAAAAGGTGGCGGGCCGGCCTATGGAAAGCCTGTTAACGGCCTGTTCGTATATAGCCCATTTACAGCCCGCTAACCCAAGGCCCGTTACACCCTATCCGAGTTAGGCCCGGTAGCGTCATCTGGGCCATCCAATATGATTCCAGCCCATTTTCACTTGTGACGCATGTATGGCCCATGACGTCTTTCGGCCCATATGAGGCCCTATGTAACTCTTGGCCTATTAATGACCCGTGGTGAAACTGGCCCGTAATGAACAGTGTATCACTTTATACCCATTAACGACCCGTTATTCCGTTGGGCCGTTTCCAGCCCATGTTATCTTTCGGCCTTCTCAGAGCCCATTATTCTTGGGATCATTTCTAGCATTCATTTACTTACGGCCCATTACTGTCATTTTTTGCTTGTGGGCCAAATTCAGCCCGTGGTTACAGTCGGCCAGTTCGTGGTCCGTTAATACGTTGGGCTGTTTTCATAGAGTCATCAAATACGGCCTATTAATGATGGCCCGTTATGGTCGGCCCATGAACGGACGATTCCAAATCTAGCCCGTTTACGGCCATAATACGATCTGTTTGGCCCATGTTTGGCCAATCGATCATACGGCCATATAAGGCCCATCGATGATACGGCCACAGAAGGCCCATTGTTTCTACAGCTCGTAGAAGGCCCATTGTTTCTACAGCCCATAGAAGGCCCACTGTTTCTATGGCCAGTAGGAGGCCCAGTGTCACTATAGTAAATATTAGCCCATGGTTATTATGGCCTAGTTTTAAAAAATAGGTTATTGCAGCCACTAGCTAACCGCGGAAAAAGAACTGCAATGACTACACGCAAACAAATAAACAAGACAACAAGGAAATAAATAAGCAAGCAACTAACACTAGGCTATCACGGCTATTACACATATTACATCCACTGGGCATCAAAGTTCGCCACCAGTGCAAATATAGGGAACAAAGCAGCATATCATATACACTGGTTGTCAAAGTTGGCGACCAACGCAAATAAACGCCGCAGCAAAACAAATCCAGAACTGAAACCACTTCAGAAGATCTCAAGAAACAATATCCTGGGTACCCATAATGCTGGCAAGATGCTTAGCAAGCTTATTAACTTTCTCCTGTTTGGCGCTTAAATCCTCCAGCACTTGCTGTTGCACTAGAAAATATGCATCTGAATTCTGAAGGGACTTCCTCAGTCCTTCAGCTTCCTGTCGCAGCACATCTGATCGATGTCTTTCAACTTGAAGTTGAGACTCAAGAAGACAAACTGATTCAGGCAGCGAGTTCGAAGAGCTTGTGCCAGCAGTAGTGGCCAGTAACTCGAACACTACATCAAGACAGGACTTTTGGGTTCCCTCACTTTCGTCAAGATAGTTTTTATCAGCTTTCTTGGAGACCAACAGGGATGTCTCACTATCTTGAACCTTATCTGCATTACTTCCTTTACCATTGGATAACGCGGTACTGTTCTCCAATATTTTGTCCGCATTCTAAAAGAGAAACAAGAAGACACATCACATGTTTACCATGTTGTATATGAAACTCATTTTGGTAAATGAGTTCAGTAGTAAAGTGGACAGGATAACGGCATGAAACAAACATATATTTATGTACCATGGTCACTTTATGGTCTATATCATTCTAGTTTTTGTTGCCAAATCAAGATAGAGACACAGTTCAAATAATATTTGTTCAAGACAAAGCAGAATAGACAGAATATAAGTGTGGGTAACTATAGAGCAATAACAACACTTGTAATGTGCATGACATGAGAACATAACTGTTTATTCAATTGAAACTGAAATCAACATAGAGCAGGTTACAACAGCAAACCAGTTAAAGAAACAGGTTTAAAACATGCCTGTTGCGCCATTGGAGTTTCAATTCCATCCTTCAAATTTGAAAATAGTTGGTATGAGTAAATACAGTAATGCAAGAACAAAGGAGTATGAACCATAGCTACAGAACCTGACCTGAGAACAAATCTTCTTCTCCTTTAAGCATTGAGTTGGGATTCGGAGTGGTGGTCCTCGTGCTTTGGGCACTGTAGTTCCCTTACTAACTGCTCGTGTTCGGGTGCTCTGTGGTGGAGACGGTGCTGTGTCAACTGGAACTGGGTTACTATCTGCCGGGGTTGGGGTTAGAAGGGGTGTAGCTGGTTCTCTGTCCAACTGGGTAGGGGTACAATCTGCGAGAGTCTGGGTTATGTGTGGTGGATCTGGTCCTTGGGCAAGTACAACTGTGGTTCTATCTGCATCAACTGGTAGCACTATCTTTTCTGAAGACCGTGTTGTTACTCCCTTAGATACTGCCATCACACTCTCCAATTCAAATGGCTGATAAACAAGAAAAGTAATTGAAAGTATAGACATTGTATGATAGACAGGTGCAATGGATAGTGGGGAATAAAAGAGGGCATGAAATAATTCATATTTATGTTGTCTAACCAAACAGGATGGCATGACACAATTTCACATATATGATGGCTAACTAAATAGGATAGCATGACACAATTGCGCATTATGATGGCTAACTAAAAAAGATGGAAAGACATAGTTCAAAATATGAGACTATGTAAACAGGATGAGATGACATAACTATATAATGTGTTTATTAAATAGGTTGGCATGCCATAATTCACATACATTCACGGATAGAATGCAATAATTCAAAATATGATGACTGTAAACACTAAACAGGATGAGATGATATAACTATATGATGTCTTTATTAAATGGGTTGCCATGCCATAATTCAGATAGATGATGTGTATGTACTATGTAAACATGATGTCATGATATAATTCAAATATATGATTTATATAGTAAGCAAGTAAGTAGATGGCAATCCATATATGATGTAAAAACTAAGAAATGCAAGACAACATGCATGACATGGGTAATATAACCCTGCCAAGTTTGAGCATAGACCTCAGGGGGAAATAGGACTGGTCATCAGTCTCTGAATCCTCCTCTGAGGAGCTCTCTGTAACCAGCAAGATGTTTGCTTTAGCAGGTAGCATTGTCTGCTCTGAATACCTTGTTTTCACTCCAGATACTTCCATCACCGCTTCAAATGGCTGATGCACAGGAAGAGTAGTTGAATATACAAACGTTGCCGACAAATGGAACATGTAATACAAAAAAATGACAGCATGATATAATTTACATACATGATGATTGGCTAAACAGCATGGCATTGCATAATTCACATATATAATGCCTTTGCAACAAGATAGCATTGTATAATTCACATATATAACGTCTTGCAACAAGATGGCAATGCATAATTCACATATATGGTAATTAGACACTGAACAGGTGGCATTCACACAAAGCATGTCCAAACTAATCAAATGACATAGCAATGCGAGACACCATACGCACGATATGAGCAACATAACCCTGCCAAGTTAGAGCATACACCTCGGCGGGAATAGGACTGGTCATCTGTCTCTGAATCCTCCTCTGAGGAGCTATCCGTAACCAGCGAGATATGCGCTTCGTTAGATAGCATAGTCTGCTCTAAAGACCTTGTTTTCACTCCAGAATTTGCCATCACCGTGTCAAATGGCTGATGCACACGAAGAGCAGTTGAATGTACTAACATTGTTGACAAATGTAATATGTAACGAAAAAAAAGGATGGCCTGATATAATTTACATATAAGATGACTGGCTAAGCAGGATGACATTGCAAAATTCACATATATGATGCCTGGCTAAACAAGATGGTGTTGCATAATTCACATAAACGATGAATAAACTAAACAGATGGCATTCGCACAAAGGATGTCTAAACTAAGAAGATGACATATTTGATGTATAAAGTAAGCAATGCAAGACACCATATGCATGATATATCCAACATCAGCATGCCAAGTTAGAGCGAAGACCTCAGGGGGTAAATAGGAGTTGTCTTCTCCTTCTGAATCCCCCTCAAAATAGATATCTTCCTCTCAATTACAATCTGAAATGCGTGGAGGGGGGCTGCCTTTGCTCCTACCATGGAGCGACGTCTGCATGAAATTTTATTGCCACGCAAGACTCGTCTCTTTTGCTCGACATGTTCAGTTCCATTGTTTACAATAACTGTCATGCATAGGAATAAAACATAGTGAGATTATGTAAGGAGTGCATGTAGAAATCCAGAGTGATGGTAGCAACCTGTGGATAGACCCAAAACCAATAATAGCAGGCAGATAATGTCTTCAGTTAAAAAATACAGATAATGGCTTCTTTACTATTTGTTTCCCAGCCAACATGAAACTCATAGTAGACACCGGAGATTAACCAGATAGTAGATAGATACTATTGATAGCGGCCCCGATATGTACCCCACAACCATTTAAAAACTCAAGTTTGACCATTAGTTTGGAGCTGACTCCGAGTCTAATCGGTGAACAGGACGATAAAGTAGCATGTAATATTAAGCGATGCATAACGTAAGCAGACATGAAAGAGTGCGACCTCTCTTGCGGACCTGTGTAGTCCTCGAGGTCATCTGCTCGGTTGATGATGGTAATGCAGTTTTCATGGCTGCTAGCGGTGGGGAAGAAGAACTGAGGCGGCGAAAGATAGTCTGGAGGCCGGATCCCTGTTGTGCTGGACCCTTCTGTCATTGGAGCAGCTGAGCTGGGGTGGACGACGGTGCAGCAGGAGCGGGACAAACCACGCAAGGTTTTCTTTGACAACTATCTGTAAGAGAAGTAATTCTGTAAGGGCTCGTTTGAATTGGAGGATTCCAACAATGTAGGGATAGGAAATAGACATGAATAGGATAGGAATGCACGTGCAAAACAGAGAATTTAAAAACACAGGATTTCTGCCAATCTGGGTGTTTGATTCACAACAATTGGAAGATCACAGGATGCAAAGAAGCATGGTGAGATTAAGTCAAACCACAAGAAAATGTATGGTTATAATGCTATTATGCTACTATCTCTTAGTCTTGTGCTTCATGAATAGGAATTTGAAAAGGGGGACAAGTGAAAATTAAAATTCCTACGTTTTTTCTTTCAAGGAGACACTAAAGGAACAAATCCGTGTGCTCAGTGGACAATATATATAACATGTAGAGTAAAAAAGAGATGCAACAAGTGTACAACCTCTTTGGCGAAGCCATGTCGATCTCAGCGTGATTGGGTTGGCCGGTGAGGATGCTCCGGATGACTTTGCTGTCGGAGGAGGGGAAGAAGATCTTAGGCGTCTGGAGATGGAGCCCGAGGTACTGCTCCGCTGTGATGGAGGGTTTCGTCGTTGGAGTAGCTCCGGTGAGTTGTATGATGCCGAGGCTAAAGCAGGACAAGAGAGACAACGAACAACGTTAACCTGAGTGGAATTCTAATAGCATCTCCAATACATGACGTAAAATACATAACCACAAAGTGCTAGATGTAAAATACATCAGCCGCTCATCTCTAAACATAACTATCGAAACTGAACTTAACTGTCGAAACTGAACTTAACTATCGAAACTGAACTTAACTATCGAAACTGAATTTTGCTGTCGAAACTGAATTTTGCTGTCGAAACTGAACACACTAGCAAGGTGAGGCTACACGTCGGTTGACTGACTTTTTCATCTTTGGTCAGTCGATTTTACAGCCATTGGATACGAAATCAAGGGCCTGTGGTTCATCATCAACCTCCACCCCCCTGAGCCGCCAGCCACCACCGGCCAAACAGCAGGCCCCCGCCGCCCGCGGCCGGCGGTGTGCCACCCCGCCCACCCCGAAAACACTCCCCACCGCCGGTCCGCCGCCGCCCCGGCCATCCCTCTAGGCCCCCCGTGCCGAGCTTTTTCTCCGGCGATCCCCATGCCACCGCCCCGCCAACGCCCCGCCACCGCCGGCGACCACCGCCCCCATCCTGAGCCCTAAGATAGATAGTGGGGTACCTCTCCGGCGTGCCCCCCTCCCCACTGTGGCTGGTTCTTCCTTCACCCCGGCGAGCCCCCCTTGAAAATCGACTAACCCAAAAGTCGATTCAGTCAATTGAAGTGTAGCTAAATCGGAGCAGCATCGCATGCAAGAGCAAGAGCGAGAGCAGCAGTGCGAGCAAGAGCAATAGCAAGAGCAGACCAGGTAGGGGACCGAGAGCAAGAGCAGAGCAGCAGCGCGAGCGAGAGCTAAAGCAGCAGCAGCTCCTATTGATGTGGACGTCGCCGCCGAGGGAGCGACTCCATGGAGGAAGTGTCCAGCGACGCCGCCGTGGACGGAGCCGCGCCGTGTCGGCTCGGGACCGAGCGCCGGCAGCACCGTGAGATCAAATCAAGAAGAAAATGCGGCAATTAGTGTACAACCTCTTTGGTGGCTCCGATTAGGCCGCAACTTCATCTGAGGAAACGGTGATGATGATGCTCTTCCGGTGGTGCAGGTGAAGATGGTGGTGTGGGAATGGAGGTGGCGCGAAAGACGAGGGGAACGTTGGGGCAGCTCCTTGGAGGTGGAGGACGGGGTGGCTGAACCGGCGGGACGATGAGATCGACGACGAATCCTCATCCGGTACGGTGGATGAGGTACATCGAGGTGTTGCTGTGGACGAAGTCATTGGGGAAGAGGCTCCAGCTGGGTGGCGGACGGAGCAGGGTGTGGGGTTTCGTCGCGGGTTTTCGCGGCCTCGGTGTACGAATGGGTAGGCGGATGGGATGGCAGTGGGGAACCATGGCTTAGAGACGCGCTTGTCCAAAATGTGGGGTAAGTTACGAAAGTACCCCCACCGATTTGAGGCGGTTCTTTTGGTTCAGGGGTACCACGGGCATTTCACGTGTCGAGATTTCACAGGAGGTGGGAGTTTTCGCGCGCATTGTAATTTCGGAATAGCAAGGCGTGGGTTGAGATGGAGGGAGTTGTCGGAGCACAACGAGACAAAGATATATCTTAAATATTTCGGGCTAACAAGGCGCGGGTTGAAATTTCCGGACAAGCCTAACATGTACTGTACCAAATCAATGCGCACTACAAATGTCATCCAAAACTTTGAATTCATGTTATGTTCAATTAAAATATTTCGCTACGTGTATAATGCATGCAACCTACTACTCAAATGAACGTTTTAGTGCATTCCAAACGTATATACTACCGCTTCAATATGAACTAAATTTGAATTCCTTTCTCTATTTGAATAAGATCTACAGTAATGATTGTTGTGAAGTCAAAGCATTTGAATTCGTTCCTCTGTTTTAATAAGATATACAATCATCATTGAGGGAGTCCTGGATTAGGGGGTCTCCGGACAGCCGGACTCTATCCTTTGGCCGGACTGTTGGACTATGAAGATACAAGATTGAAGACTTCGTCCCGTGTCCGGATGGGACTCTACTTGGCCTGGAAGGCAAGCTAGGCAGTACGGATATGTATATCTCCTCCTTTGTAACCGACCTTGTGTAACCCTAGCCCCCTCCGGTGTCTATATAAACCGGAGGGTTTAGTCGGTAGGACAACATACAATCATACCATAGGCTAGCTTCTAGGGTTTAGCCTCTCTGATCTCGTGGTAGATCTACTCTTGTACTACCTATATCATCAATATCAATCAAGCAGGACGTAGGCTTTTACCTCCATCAAGAGGGCCCGAACCTGGGTAAAACATTGTGTTCCCTTCCTCCTGTTACCATCCGCCTTAGACGCACAGTTCGGGACCCCCGACCCAAGATCCGTCGGTTTTGACACCAACATTGGTGCTTTCATTGGGAGTTCCTCTGTGCTGTCGCCAGAAGGAAGGATGTCTCATCTCGTCTTTAAAGATGGTACTTCTGTCGGGGGAGCTTTGGCTGTCGGCCAAACTCTCCGGCTAGGCGGGTTCATCATGACCGCCTGTTCGGCCGCCGCACCGATGATGACTTCTCGGGTCATCGAAAACAGCCTCCACGTCAAATCGGCACTCGCCGAACAGATGGATCCAATGGAGCTCGCCTCCTTAAACGATCTCTTAGATCGCATCGCCGCCTTGGGAGTCACTATGGACTATGATCGGATTGGGCTTAAACCCGACCAAAGGGAGATTAACTCTCCACCGATCACCCATCATGTTGCAGTGGTGGAGGAACAATGCGGCGACCTTTCCTCTATCTTGAGGACCAATTTTGTTCGGATTCCCGAGCTCTCTGAGTCGGACGCCCGTTTGCGGGAGGACAACATCCAACCCCTGAACCTTGAGTCAGGCAGCGGACTGGGATTATCGGGTAACACCCCGGAATCGGAACTTCCAAAATTGGAAACTCCTCGGCCCCTGGATCCCAGATCGGGAGTGGGTTCGGATTCAATTCAACCCACCCACCCAAACATAAGCGATCTTTCTCACATCAGGCAAGAGCCCCAGGAAACAGTACATCACTATTGCGCCAGATTCCTCCTTGCAATGAACAAGGTTAAGGACTGTCACGAGGAAGACGCAATCTCATTTTTCTACAGTAATTGCACGGACAAGGGAATCCTTAACGCGATAAATCACCGTGATATAACACGCTTCGCTGATTTGGCGTCCATAGTACGAAAGTACTGTGCGATGGAAAGTGCCTGGAAAACTGAAACAAACTTTTGTGATAATCCGGCCCTGAATACAAACCCAGTCCGAAATAAAAGGGTGCATTATCACAATACACCTGGGTCAACTACGAAAAAGCAAAAACCCTCTACAGGGCATGGAACCGTACTGGAGGGATGGCTCAACGGACCCTGCAAAATTCATAGCACAGCGGATACAATACCAACGCACAGCCTTAGAGCATGTTGGATACTCCGGCAGGTGGCCAAAAGTGGTGAGGTTCTTCTTATCCCAAATACCATAGAGCACCATCCCTTGGATAGCAATACGGTGTTAACAGTGTTCGAGACCTTCGCGTCAAATAATAGGCGCAAGCGAACACTCTGCAGCATGGCTGAAATCTGGCACGCAGCAGCAATAAATCCATGGAGGGACACAGCTATTACCTTCAATGCCAGTGACGAACCTAAATTCCGAACAGCCCGAGCACCAGCTGCACTGGTCCTCAGTCCAATCGTGGACGGCTTTCGACTCACTAAAGTACTCATGGACAGCGGCAGCGGACTGAACCTCATCTATGAGGAAACTCTTCAAAAGATGGAAATAGACCGGAACCGCATCGAGCAAAGTAGTACAACCTTTAGAGGAATTATCCCCAGCGAGGAAGCACGCTGTGTTGGGAAAATCACAGTAGATGTGGTATTCGGCACGCCGGACAATTACAGGTCCGAAGAAATTACATTCCAAGTGGCCCCATTCAACAGTGGCTATCACGCTCTTTTAGGACGGGAGCCGTTTACAATCTTCCAAGTCGTACCCCATTACGGGTACATGAAGCTTAAAATGCCCGGGCCCAACAGAATCATCACTCTCGCCAGTGATCCGGACACAGCACTCGGCGCCGAAAACAAAACAGCCGCTTTGGCCCTCGAGGCATTATCCGAAGCCCTCTCGGCCGAGGAATTAACCATGCTATGCTCCACAGTGGACAGGGACGACGTGATACTCGACAAGAGATCCAAGTCCACCTCTTTTAAACCACCGAATGAAATAGTCAAATTCCAAGTCCACCCAATGGACCCTACAAAAACAACCTCCATCAGGGCACAGTTAAACCCCGTTGTGGACGCCGCACTACAAGAGTTCCTACGCGAGAACTGGGACATAATCGCCTGGCATCCCTCAGACATGCCAGGAATCCCACGCAGGCTGGCCGAGCATAGCCTCAATATCCTAAAGGGATTCAAGCCGGTCAAGCAAGCTCTTCGGCGTTTCTCCGAACCTAAGAGACAGGCCATGGGAGAAGAACTAGCCAAGTTATTGGAGGCCGGATTCATCAGAGAAATAAAACATCCGGACTGGCTAGCAAACCTGGTGATGGTACCAAAGAAGGACAAATCCTGGCGCCTTTGTGTCGATTTCAAAGACCTCAATAAAGCTTGCCCAAAGGAGCCCTTCCCCCTCCCATGCATCGATCAAATTATTGATGCTACCGCAGGACACGAGTCATTGTGTTTCCTCGACGCATACTCCGGTTACCACCAAATCAAGATGGCGGAGTCCAACCAAGACGCAACGGCATTCATCACACCATACGGTCCCTTCTATTTCAACACAATGCCTTTTGGGCTCAAAAACGCCGATGCAACATATCAGTGCATGATTCAGACATGCCTGGAGAAACAAATTGGCAAAACAGTAGAGGCATACGTAGACGATGTGGTCATCAAAACCAAACACGTCGAATCTTTGATAGACGACTTGAGGCTCACATTCGATAACCTCCGAACATATGACATCAAGCTCAATCCGGAAAAATGTGTTTTCGGCGTACCAGCCGGAAAGCTCCTGGGATTCATTGTCTCAAGTAGAGGTATTGAAGCTAATCCGGCCAAAATCCGAGCATTGTCACAGTTGGCTACCCCAACATACCTCAAACAAATCCAGAAGTTAACTGGATGCGTGGTGGCTCTAAGCCGCTTTATCTCCCGCTTAGGAGAAAAGGCTTTACCCCTCCATCGCCTCCTTCGGCGCACCAAACACTTCAAGTGGACGGACGCGGCCACAGCCGGATTGTAAGAAATAAAGGCCATTTTGGCAACCAACCCAATCCTGGCCGCACCAAACATCGGCGAACCAATGCTATTATACATTGCGGCAACTCATCAAGTTGTAAGCGCGGTGCTCGTTGTCGAACGGGAAGAGGACGGACACAAATTCCCTCTTCAAAAGCCGGTATATTATGTATCCACTGTCCTCACTCCATGCAAATCACGGTACCCGCATTACCAAAAGGTAGCATACGCGGTATTCATGGCATCGCGGAAACTGCGACACTACTTTCAAGAGTGTTCGATTACAGTAGCCTCGGAAGTGCCACTTAATGATATTATAAACAACCGCGACGCTACGGGCCGGATTGCCAAATGGGCCATTGAGCTACTCCCATTCAACATAACATACAAACCTCGACGAGCCATCAAATTGTAAGTATTGGCCGACTTCGTCGCCGAATGGATGGAGGCCGAACTCCCTAAAGAGTACGGCGCATACTCCAATTGGATCATGCACTTTGACGGTTCTAAAATGTTGGCCGGTCTAGGGGCTGGCGTCGTCCTGACGTCCCCAACCGGAGATACCGTTCGGTACATACTGCAAATATTGTATATAGACTCCAACAATGCAGCCGAATACGAAGCTCTATTGCATGGTCTTCGGATGGCAGTCTCCATGGGCATTCAACGCCTGGAGGTGCGTGGGGATTCAAACCTCGCAATATCCCAAATAAATGGAGATTTTGACGCCAAGGATCCGAAAATGGCGGCCTATCGAAACGCCGTCCTAAAAATGTCAGCTCGGTTCGAGGGACTCAAATTTCACCATGTGGCTCGGGAAAACAATCAGGCGGTGGATATCCTCGCCCGCATCGGCGCAAAACGCGACGCGGTCCCTCCCAACATATTTTTGGAAAGGCTTTTCAAGCCATCCGTAGTATGGGAAGGGGACACCGGTAATAGTCCGGACCCGGCCAAACTACCCGATACCGAACTCTCTAACACAATCAGAGGCTCCGCCACTGAAATAACACCTTCAGCCCACGAAATAATGGCCATTATTGCCCCGTGGACAGAACCATTCCTGGCCTACCTAACTAGACAGGAACTTCCGGAGGACCAAAATGAGGCACGCTGCATAGTGCGGCGATCCAAGGCCTACAGGGTCCATGAGGGAGAACTGTACAAGAAAAGCACTACCGGAGTCCTTCAAAGGTGCATCTCCGAAGAGGAAGGGCGGAATCTTTTGGTAGAAATTCACGCCGGACACAGCGGTCATCACACCGCAGCCCGGGCTCTTGTAAGCAAGGCCTTCCGTACATGATTCTATTGGCCAACGGCCCGGGCAGATGCACAGGACTTGGTCCAACGTTGCGCCGGTTGCCAGCTCTTTGCAAATCAAAGCCACATGCCACCCACCGCCCTCCAAACAATCCCCATCACATGGCCCTCTGCGGTCTGGGGGCTCGACATGGTTGGACCCCTTAAAGGGGGAACCCACAAGAAAAAAAATACTTATTGGTCATGGTGGATAAATTCACCAAATGGATAAAGGCCAAACCAGTTAAAACAGCCGAATCCGGACCGGTGATAGAGTTCATATCAGGGGTTGTACACCGTTATGGCGTCCCCCATAGAATCATCACTGATAATGGCACGAACTTCATGGCCGACGAGGTGAAACTCTGGTGCAGCAAAATGGGCATCAAGCTCAATTATGCCTCAGTCTATCACCCACAAACCAACGGCCAAGTCGAGCGAGCAAACGGTCTTATAATGAGCGGCATTAAACCTAGATTAGTGCGTTCCTTAACAGAGTCTAACACACACTGGGTAGAGGAGCTCGACTCCGTACTCTGGGGGATGCGGACCACGCCGAATCGTAGTACCGGATATACACCTTTCATTATGGTGTACGGCGCAGAGGCAGTCTTGCCCTATGACATAATTCATGACTCACCTAGAGTGCGCATGTACGAAGAAAGAGAAGCCGAGCTTGATCGGCAGGACAGTATGGAAACCTTGGAGGAGGAGCACGATGTAGCCAAAGCCCGTTCCACATTTTATCAGCAACAGGCTCGCAGATACCAAAGCAGAGAAGTACGGGCCAAAACTTATAATGTTGGCGAACTAGTTCTACGCCTGCCGGATAAGAAAAAGAACAAGCTTGAGCCCAAATGGGAAGGTCCCTTCATTATTGACCAAGTTCTGACCGGTGGAGCATACCGACTGCGGGATGCATCGACTAGTCGACTCGAGCCAAACCCATGGAACACGGCCAGGCTCCGAAGATTCTACGCCTAGCGCCGGACTCTATGTTAGTCCCCTCCCTTTGTCCATTTTTCACAAATGCATTATCTGTCTTGTTTTACTTTCTTTCTTTCTTTTCTTATTTCTCTAGGCCTTCAAGGGTCACCTTGTGCCTTGTTCGCACATGACAGATGCGCTAGCCGCACTCTTCATACCTGGGGGCTTCTTTCACAAAAGCTTAAATTATTTATCCGGGCTTCAGGCCGAACACATGTGTTATACTTTCGCATGTACCTTTTTTCACCATTATATGCATCGATATGACTTAATTTTTGGCCAAGCTGGGTCGCCTGGCTCTTGTATTTATGCCCTACATTCCCGTTAATTCGGCTAGGGCATAAGGGGAGCACCTCTGTGATTGTTACCGCCGGGTCAGCCGGATGTGTACCTCAGACTGGGTGAAGCCGAAAGCTAGCGTTCTTAAGGGAATATTTGGTCGGTGAACAAAAGATGATTTTTTATTTTTCATATCTTCCCCCAGATGTTTTTCCTGCGTTTCCTATCGCAGTCCGGACATGCACTTTAGGGCATGCTTGCACAGGGAAAGGAACCCTTAACGGAACTATTCTCCCTGGAAGATGTTTCTTACTACCCATGTAATATAACATAACTAGTTGGGCACTTGTCTGATAAAGCACTAATGAACCCTACGCCTAGTCTCCACGCATACCCCTGTTCTTATATAACTGAGTGGGTATTCGGATACACTCCGGACTATTGGGCCCGGAGGCTAAAGCGAAAAGGTCTGCAATGACAAATGATCTACAATCCGGCTAGAAGGCATTATACATGTCACTTCAATTACATAGTCATGCAGACTGACTAAATTCTTCTTCTATACCATCCAACAGGCGGTCTAGCTTACAATCCTGTTGGGAATACTTTGCGGCTAATTCTACTTGCCCATAAACTAAGCTAGCGGGAATCTCTTTTTCGTCAGGCCCCACAGGTCCGACCTCGGCCATGTGATTTGGGTCTGCTTTGGTATACCGCGTCTTCACCATGGCCCAGGCTTCTTTGGCACCCTGTCGGCAGGCTGATAACTTCCATAATCGGAAGCGCCACCGTGCTCCTTTGAGCTTCTCCGCAAGCTCCACAACACCCTCTGGCAGAGAGACGGACGGCCACAAGACCTGGGCAACACCCTGCATCACCTGCCGAACTTGTTCGTGCAGATGTGATAGCTCAGACAAAAGATCACCCGTAGACCCGGGCATTTCCTCTGCGGGACGACCCGCCAGCATACCTACAGACATAACGCTGTTAGTCGGCTTCTTCGTCGAATACCTTTAAAGGATTCGTTCAAGCACTTACTAAAAATGCCGCGTCGAAGCCTCTTATTCTCCTTCTCAGAGTCTGCAAGCTGGCTCCGAACGTCTTTTAGTTCCATGTTCAGCCTTATATGGCCGTCTTGGAGATTGTTTTTCTCCCGCCTAACCTCAGTCAGCACGCGTTTGCCAGCTTCTAGCTGTCGCATAACATGTTGGTCCTCCGGATTCATCTGCAAAATCTACTGTTAGATTTGCAGCCACGCCGCGCACTATATGGTAACCATCATTTTTTAAATGTTACCAGCAGGAGGCTTTTTCTGTTCCTGCAATGCGGCAATAGCGGCCCGCAGTCGGGTCTTGCATTCCTCCAGCTCCTGGGACAGCCTAGTATTCTTCTCTGTAAGAACCTACACAATAAAGACGATCCTTAAATCAGTTCTGCTAACTGTTTCAAGTCTCAGTGGCTACTGATATATACAAATCGTCAGATTCACTCACCCGTACATCCTTCACATACTGATCCATGGCTCTGGCTAGACCATCTTGAGCGGCATGGAGGTACGCCTCTCTAGAATTAAAGGCATCAAACGCCTCTGGTGAGAAACAAGCGTCACGGAGTATGGCCCGGCGGCGCCTATGATTCATGGCACTTTCCACTTCTGAGTTTGTAGCAGATAACCTATCCACATCCTTTGCAGGGGGATTATCTGGCGCCTGCCCCATATCGGCTTCTGCCTCCGTGTCCGGTCCTGGTGCCCGACTGGTGGAAGCGTGATCGGCGACATCGCCGGACATATTCCGGCGAGCGTTCTTTCTGTTAAAGAAACACGGTCGTCATTATATTTTGAAAGAGACGACAACCACGGAGCGGGGTTTGTTGTACCTTTGCGTCGGCGTCTCCGTCCTAACCGCCTTCCTTTTTGGCCTACCCTGCCTCGATGCCTCCTGTTGGCGCGTTGCTGTAGGGCGTCCCGAATGCCTTCCCTGTAAAAAAGTCCATGTAAATATGGTGGGCGAAGTGTCCAAAAGGGGATCCTACCTTTTTGAGTTGGGACTTTTCGGTTCTTCTTACATGCGATGCAGGGAGCAGTCCGGGATAGTCGGCCGTAATGGCCACCATGGCATCGTCGCAGCTCAACTGATAGAACTGCCGGTTTATCAGCTCCACGGAGATAACCGGATCTTCTTCGAGTCTGGAGTCGAGGGCCCGGTCAGGGTCCTCCGGTTGTGGAGAAGGGCTGCTGACCTCCATTATGGCCTTTCGCAGCTCCTGCCGTAAATTGGCAAGGTGAATACCTACAATGGAAAATGCGGGAAGATGGAAATAAGGGGATATAGCTTACCCAGCTTGGAGGATTGTACATGGAGAATCCGTCCCGTGGCTTGATGCGGGTGAACTCCTCCTCCTCTCCCTTGAACAGTTCGGATAGAATTTTGGCTAATGCGGCAGCATCGCCCGGACCCTTACGCCCGTAGCGGGTGGCGTCATCCTCCCCGTTGAAACACCACAAGGGGTGCCCACGATATTGAAGTGGTTGCACTCCCCACATTATGCAAATCGACATAACTTCGGTTATTGTCAATCCTGACTGAGCCAGTGCCTTAATCCGGTTCATCAGATAGAGGACTTCTCTGTCGTCTTCCACCTGGGGGCTCCATGGGCGCCAACTTCGGTGCTTCTTCAGAGGAGCATTGCTGAACTCAGGAAGACCCCGCCGAACAGGGTCCGGAAGGGGAACGTCCTCCATATAAAACCATTCTGAAGGCTAGTCTTCGGATGGCTTCTTCGGGGTACCGGGCAGATATCCGGTATCGGCGATGCGCCATACTTCGGCTCCGCCCACTTGATAAAGTGATTCCCTCTGTGTGCGAGGAACGAGGCAAAATAGCCTTTTCCACAGCTCGAAGTGAGCCTCGTAGCCCAGGAACAACTCGCAGATAGCAACGTAGCCAGCGATGTGTAGGATGGAGGCAGGGGTGAGATTGTGTAGTTGGAGGCCGTAGAACTCTAGGAGCCCGCGGAGGAACGGATGAATTGGAAATCCGAGTCCCCTTAGTAAGTAAGGAACAAGGCAAACCCGTTCCCCCATGGAGGGACAGGGGAAGTTCTCTGCCTGCTCCCCGCCATTGTAGGTGGCGAGCCCGGCTCGAACGGGCACCATGTATGCTGGAGGAAGAAATCCTTTGGTATGCAGTTCGACCAATCGACTATGTGGGACTGAACACCTCTCCCAATCACCAAGCTTAGGGCTACGGGGCGGGAGGAGGAGCCGTGGAGGTCGGCCATGCTGGAATGGATCTTTCTGAAACGCGTGCTGATGGATTCTCACTGAGGGGAGGAAGGTGTAGATCGGATCTAAGAATCCCTATCCCTTTAATAGACAATTTATTTATTTGGCTAGGGGGGCGCATGTAAAAAACGCCCTGGCGCCTCGTATTCATTCGACGCGTGGGAGACAACCCTTATTGGGCACAGAAGCCAAGAGGTTCAACATTTATGGAGCCGGACACTACTTACGCAAACTTGAAGATCGGAGAAGAACCCGCCTTGCAATGCCGAAGACAACACTGCGCGCCGGACTCATCGTCATTAAAGCCTGGTTCGGGGGCTACTGAGGGAGTCCTAGACTAGGGGGTCTCCGGACAGCCGGGCTGTTGGACTATGAAGATACAAGATTGAAGACGTCGTGCCGTGTCCGGATGGGACTCTACTTGGCGTGGAAGGCAAGCTAGGCAGTACGGATATGTATATCTCCTCCTTTGTAACCGACCTTGTGTAACCCTAGCTGTCGGTGTACTAGAGTAGGGGTACCCTAGTATCCCGAACTTGTGCACGGGCAGTCGCAGCATCCCGCGGCAAGGCTTGCCGGATGACCGCCAAGGTCCTCCGTGGTTCCTTTGGAGCCATTCAAGAACAAAGTATCCAAGCCAAGGAGACAAGACCCCGGCAAGAGGAGCTTGCCGGGAAGGCCAACAAAGGCATCTCAAGACCCCGGCAAGAGGAGCTTGCCGGGAAGGCCGACCAAGACACCTCAAAGAACTTGCCGCGACGCGCCACGCGTCCCGGCAAGGCCCGGTGAGCGACAAGCTCCCGGACGCGACAAGACAACGACCGCGGCAAGGCGCTTGCCGCGGCAAGCCACTACTCTGTGCCCGTGCTCCAGC
This sequence comes from Triticum urartu, assembly GCF_056163025.1. Lineage (NCBI taxonomy): Eukaryota > Viridiplantae > Streptophyta > Magnoliopsida > Poales > Poaceae > Triticum > Triticum urartu. The sequence continues at coordinate 228,975,279 of NC_141877.1, forward strand.
ACATCCACCAACGTGTCGCTCTGGGACCCTTCCTGGCGCGCGTGGCGGGAGGCTGTGCAGCCAGCGGTGCGTGGTGGCAAGCGGCGCTGACAAGATTGCCATCGTGGCGAGCGGAGGCGCCCCTGACGGTCCCTTTTGCACTATTTAGGCGACACAGACGGGCATTTAATGCCCTTGTCCCCTGCCGTCAGGGTTAGGTATGATACACTGTAGCAGGTAGCTGTACCTACCGCAGCACCTTTCCATTTTTACCCTTGTCTACGTTGCCACCTGTCGGTGACCCCTTGAGCATATAAAAGGAGGCCCATGCGCAACGTAGAGAGGGTTAGCGAGTTCGGAGAACACTCGTGCTCGGTCTCGTTAGCTGCTGGTGTGTACTGTAGCACTCCGCGCTCCCGAGCAAGAACTCAATACAAACCACAAAGCAGGAGTAGGGTTTTACGCATCCGTGCGGCCCGAACCTGGGTAAACTGCTCGTGTGCTTCGCCTCGATCTGCTCTTCGTGCGACCTCCGCCCCCGCCGAACCGAAAGGGACTCGGCCCGCCGGTCCCATAGGTGCTCGTGGATCAGTCCCCCGGCATCTTTGGCACGCCAGGTAGGGGGCGTCGAGGTTGTGTGAACCAGATCCGGCATTCACGCGAGCTAGATCTTCATCATCTTCATCGACATGCCGCCGAAGAAGAAGGCTTCGGAGGCGGCTGCTCCGTCCGCGCCGAACCCACCACCGCCGGAGCAAACGGCTGATGGGGCAGGCGCCGGCGGGAGAACCGGCGTCGACGAGGGAGCTCACGGTGCTGCCAGGTCCAAGGACAAGGCTGCGCTGCCCATCGGCGGCGTAGTCGGCTCCCACAACGACCGGGCGCACTCCAAGACCTCGGCGTCCGTACATGCACCGCGCCCATCTCAGGAGGCGCGGGACCGGCAGCGTCATGGTGCTCACGGTACCATGCGTTTGCCGGACCAAGATCGAGCTGGTGGATCTCGGAGTGCTCAAGACCAGCATGCGCGCCAACATGCTGGCACGAGCGAGGCATGGTCGCCTGGACGGGATACTGCTCCTTCTAACATAGTTAGAAGTCCGAGCATATCCCGCTCCTCGCACCGTTCGCCACCACCACCCGCCACTTCAGCAGAAGCTTTGGCGCGAGCTCAACTGCTCTTGGACTACCCTCCAACGGCAGACAAGATCGACGACTGGAGGGCCACCATTCAGAGTCTCATCGGCTTCGCCAACGGCAACACTCAACGGCTGCCGAGCACGTCGCAGCCGCGGCAAGTCAGCCAGGCATGAGCCGGTGACGACAAGACCGGTGGGGGTGCAACCACTGTGCACTCTCCGCCCCGAAGGCCAAGATCGCCGACTCGCCGGATCCACCTCGACAACGACTCCACCGTGTCATCAGATCCACAAGCTCGTCGCGATCAGCGCCAAGTTCTTCACGAACGACAGCAAGAAGACGCTCGAACTCGCATCGAGCGCCGTAGAGAAGCGCGACGTCAATCGGACCGGCGCGCTGGGCCCTCTGTCGACATGCATGCGCCAGGGGAACCAGGCGACTTGCCGTACGCGGTAGGTTGCCCTGCGTTCACTCGTGAGCTGCGGCAAGTCCAGTGGCCCAGCACGAAGAATTTCAAGCCAGACGTACCAGAGAAGTACGACGGCAAGTCGCATCCGTCGGAGTTCCTCAGCATCTACACCATCGCGGTGCAGGCTGCCGGGGGGGCGGGACGACAAGATCCTTGCCAACTACTTCCCGCTGGTGCTCAAGCCCAACGTCAGGTCCTGGCTCATGCACTTGCCGGACAACTCCATATCCTCCTGGGCAGACCTATGCCATCAGTTTGTCGGCGCCTTTACAGGCAGCCACAAACCTCATGGCCAAGAGAGTGACCTTCACCTGCTCGCCCAGAAGGAAGGGGAGCCCCTGCGCAAGTACATTTAGAGGTTCAGCCGTGTACAGTACAACATCCCAGATGTCCACCCCGCCGCGGTCATCAGCGCGTTCCATCAGAACGTGCGTAACCGCAGGATGCGGGAGGAGATGGCGATGTGCAGGATCAGAGACGTCAGTGAGCTGTATGGACTGGCCGACAAGTGTGCACGTGCTGAGGAAGGGAGGAAACTCCCCGGAGAGAATGCAGGAGCAGAAGGATCTGACAGCGAGGATGCTGCCCCGGCAAGGAAAAACCGGCGGCGGAACAGGAAGAAGAAAGACAAAGATGTACTAGTCGTTGAGCAGTCCGGCAACAAAGGTGGCACCAAGAAAGCCAAAGTTGGTAGCTCCGGCAAGGAGATTGCCGCATGCACCAACTGCCAGGCTGTGGCGGTCGCCGACAAGCAGGACGGCACCGACAAGCAGTACTGCAAGATCCACCGCACCAAGGGCCATGACCTCCAGAGCTGCAAGAAGGTCGAGCAGCTTGTCCAGCAGCAAAAGGCTGAGTATGAGCGACGAGACAAGGAGAGGGCCCAAGGAGGCGCTGGAGAGTCCGTCAAGAAGCGCGCCGGCCGGGGAGGACGCCGCAGCAAGGCCAAGCAGCGGCAAGGAGACAGACCTCCCCGCGGCCTCAACAAGGATGAAGATGACGACGACGACGAAGACATGGATGATGTCGAGACCAGTGAGCAGGAATTCCAGAAAGCCACAGAGGTCTTGTGCGTTGACGGTGGTGCTTCTCTGCATACTTCGCACCGCCAACTCAAGCAGTGGGTGCGGGAATCAATGCGGCAGAACCACCTGTCGAGTCACGCAAGCTTCTGAAATGGTCTAGCACGCCTATCATCTTTGATATTGAGGACCACCCTGATCGCACAACTGCGGTCGGGTGCTTGCCGATGTTGGTTTCACCAACTATCCACAACCTCAAAGTCACTAAGATGCTAGTTGACAGCGGGGCCGGCTTGAACCTGATCTCCTCCGCTGTACTCCAGAAACTCCAGATCCCTAACAGCGAGCTTGAAGAGACCGGCACATTCCAAGGAATCAACCCGGGAAGGAGCAAGCCAAAGGGGAAGGTCACGTTGCCAGTAACATTCGGCAGCGAGCTGAACTTCAGGACTGAGAGGGTCACTTTTGACGTTGCCAATTTTCCATTGCCTTACAATGGGATACTTGGCCGTCCAGCACTCGCCAAGTTCATGGCAGCCTCTCACTACGCATACAACATGCTGAAGATGCCAGGCCCGATAAGCATCATCTCTGTCCCTAGCGAAAAGAAGGATGCTCTTATCTACGCCGACAAAATCTACCGGGAAGCAACAGCCGCAGCAAATCGCAAGCCACTTGCCGTTGAAGCTCCCGGGGGGAAGAAGACCAAGTCCGGCAAGAGTTCTGATGCCCACTCCGGCAAGCGCACCTCTTCGGAGTGCTGCGCTGCCGTCGAGGACGCACCATCGAGCTCCACCGGCAAGTGTAAGAAGACAATGGCAGCTCCGTCAGAGACAAAGAAGGTGTCCGCCAAGGAGGACGGCACTGGTGGTACCTTCACCATCAGTGCCACTCTCGACCCTAAATAGGAAAGCGCGCTCATTGCTTTCCTGCAGGCGAATGTCAACGTGTTTGCGTGGCAACCGTCTAACATCCCCGGTGTTCCCAGGAAAGTAATTGAGCACCACCTTGCCGTTTGTCCTCATGCGCGGCCCGTCAAGCAGAAGGTCAGGAAGCAAGCAGTGGAGCGCCAAGAATTCATAGCAGAAGAGATCAAGAAATTGGAAGCAGCAGGCCTTGTCAGAGGAGTGCTCCATCCTACGTGGTTGGCCAATCCTGTAGTCGTGCGCAAGGCGAACGGGAAATGGAGACTTTGTATCGACTTTACCGATGTTAACAAAGCTTGTCCCAAAGACCCATTTCCTTTGCCGCGCATTGACCAGATTGTTGACTCCACGGACGGATGTGATTTGCTTTCATTTCTTGACGCGTATTCAGGATACCATCAAATCTTCATGGCAGAAGAGGATGAGGAGAAGACAGCATTCATTACTCCATGTGGCACGTATTGTTTCATACGGATGCCTTTCGGATTAAAAAATGCTGGCTCAACATTTGCAAGAGTAGTCCATGTCGCTCTTGAGCCACAAATACACAGAAATGTGGAAGCCTTTACGGATGACATAGTGGTCAAGAGCAAGGACAAGGCAACTCTGATCCAAGATTTAGACGAGACCTTTGCAAATCTGTGCAAGATCAGCCTCAAGCTCAACCCAGAGAAGTGTGTGTTTGGAGTCCCCTCCGGCAAGCTTCTCGGGTTCTTCGTGTCTCAGCGGGGAATTGAAGCCAATCCCGACAAGATCAAGGCCATTGAGCAGATTGAAGCACCAAAGCGCGTCAAGGATGTACAAAGACTTGCCGGTTGCGTGGCTGCTCTCAGCAGGTTTATCTCTAGGTCTGCTGAGCGCGCCCTGCCATTTTTAAAATTATTGAAAAAGGCAGGTCCAATGAAATGGACTCCGGAAGCGGAGGCTGCGCTGCAAGACTTGAAGAGATACCTGTCCTCCCCTCCAATACTTGTCGCACCTAAGCCACAAGAGAAGTTGCTACTGTATATAGCGGCAACCAATCAAATGGTTAGTGCTGCGTTAGTAGCGGAGAGGGAGGCAGATGACGAGTCAGCAACCACGGCAGGCACATCCAGCGACAAGCAGGGGGCTTCCCCGGCAAGCTCTGGTCCCGACAAGGATGGATCTGCGTAGACGCGCGAGGAGATACAGAAGAAAATGGTGCAGCGCCTAGTTTACTTTGTCAGCTCCCTTCTGCAGGGAGCTAGGTCAAGGTACTCTGGCGTGCAGAAATTGCTTTTCGGCCTTCTCATGGCCTCGAGAAAGCTGCGCCATTACTTCCAAGCACATGAGATCACAGTTGTCACTCGCTTTCCGCTGAAAAGGATACTACAGAATCCAGAAGCGACAGGAAGGATTGTTGAGTGGGCACTGGAACTGTCAAGCTTTGGCCTCAAGTTTGAGAGTACTTCAACTATCCAGAGCAGAGCATTGGCAGAATTTATAGCAGAATGGACGCCAACACCAGATGAAGAAATTCCAGAAACGAGCATCCCCGACGACGAAGCAAGCAAAGAGTGGCTGATGTACTTTGATGGTGCCTTTTCGCTGCAAGGCGCCGGCGCTAGCGTGCTTTTTGTCGCACCCGCCGGAGAGCACCTCAAGTACATAGTCCAGATGCACTTTCCCAAGGAGCAAGCAACAAACAATACTGCAGAGTATGAAGGCTTGCTTGCCGGTCTCAGGATCGCGGCAGACCTTGGGATCAAGAAGCTCATCATCAGGGGTGACTCACAGCTTGTCATCCGCCAAGTGAATAAGAGCTATCAAAGTCCGTTGATGGAAGCTTACGTCGACGAAGTGAGAAAGCTAGAAGAGCACTTTGACGGCCTACAAATGGAGCATGTTCCAAGAGCTCAGAACGCCATTGCCGATGGCCTGTCAAAGTGCGCCGCACTTAAGTTACCTGTGGAACCAGGGATCTTTGTGCTCAAGCTGACTCAACCGTCTGTAACGCCATCAACTGGACAGAGCAAGAAGAGGAAGTTGATTTCTGGTGACTATTTTCCGGCAGAGCTTCCCCAAGACGCCGCCAAGAAGGTCCCCAAGATCAATGCCGAGAGCGCTGAGGAGCAGTCTGCTCCGGCAAGCCCTATGGTTTGTTCCGTTGAAGCAGAAGCTCCCGACAAGTTTTGCTCCGGCAAGCTTGCCGGGGAACGTCAAGCTCCGGCAGAGCCGCAGGTTCTCGCCGTAGAAGCGGATGTTCCCGCAGCAGCAGATTTGCCTTTAGTCCTTGTTGTCGAGCCGCAAGCTCCAGCATGGGCACAGCAGATTGTCCGTTTCCTTTAGACAGGAGAACTTCCCGAAGAGCAAAAAGAAGCGGAAAGAGTAGCCCGGCAGTCAAGTATGTACCAGTTTGTCGACAAGACACTATACAGAAGAAGACTCAACGGTGTGAAATTGAAGTGTATTCACCAGGAAGACGGACAAAAGTTGTTGGCAGAGATACATGGAGGCATATGTGGTCACCACATTGGCGCAAGAGCACTTGTCGGCAAATCATTCCGGCAAGGTTTCTTTTGGCCGACAGCCCTCCAGGATGCAACTGCACAAGTAACCAAGTAGATACACCAACCAGCTCAAGCTCTCCAGACGATCCCTTTATCCTGGCCATTTTCGGTCTGGGGGCTCGACATCCTCAGCCCCTTTCCCCGAGCAGTCGAGGGCTTTGAGTACTTGTACGTAGCAATCGACAAGTTCACAAAGTGGCCGGAAGTGGAACCAGTGAGGAAGGTGACAGCACAGTCAGCAGTCAAGTTCTTCAGGTCGATTGTTTGCCGCTTCGGGATCCCTAACAGGATAATCACCGACAACGGTACACAATTCACGAGCCGCACCTTCATGCAGTACGTCCAAGATCTTGGCGCCAAGGTCTGCTTCGCTTCTGTTGCTCACCCGAGAAGCAACGGTCAAGCGGAGAGGGCAAATGCTGAAGTGCTGCGCGGGCTCAAGACCAGAACTTTCGACAGGCTGCACAAGTGCGGAAGAAACTGGATCGAGGAGCTGCTGGTGGTTCTTTGGTCGATCAGGACGACGCCAAATCAAGCCACTGGCCAGACACCTTTCACTCTAGTCTATGGAGCAGAGGCAGTTCTCCCCACGGAACTCGTATGCGGGTCACCTCGAGTGCTCGCTTATGATGAGCTTGAGCAAGAGCAGCTGCGACAAGATAACGCGCTACTCCTTGAGGAAGACCGTCTTCAGGCCGCTGTGCGAGCTGCTCGCTACCAGCAAGCTTTGCGCCGCTACCATAGCCGCAAAGTTAACGCCAGAAGTCTCGAGGAAGGCGACCTTGTTCTTCAGCGTGTTCAGTCCGCCAAGAATTCCAACAAGTTGACGCCGAAGTGGGAAGGCCCTTACCGTGTGAAACGAGTCACTAGGCCTGGCGCTGTCCGCCTTGAGACCGAAGATGCCATTCCGGTGAGCAACTCCTGGAACATTGAGCATCTTCATAAGTTTTACCCGTAAGGCACGGTTGCCGGAACCTGTTCCGGCAACCACCTTTTGTACAAGTCTTGCCGCTGTTGCATGTAATCCTTTGTACAAAGCCGGGCGCAGACCCCGTGCATAAGTAAAGCTCATGTGCTCCGCACATTTTGTCAATTTCATGCATTCTATTTTTTTCATATGTGATCTGACACTTTGTGCAGCACCTACTCCCCGGTAAGCAATAACGAGCCGTAAGGCTCCATATCTTTATTTTCTCTTCTTTCTTTTTTCTCAAGGAAAGGAAGGTTCCCTCGCCCACAAGTTTGCCGAGGGGAAAGGAGAAGATAATGGTATGGACCAGGCGTCGTTCAAGAAAGTTTTGCCTTGCCGGGAAGCAAACAACAGAAAAGCTAAGTTGCCAAAGTTTGAGCACTCAGATTTTTTAAAATTTTTGAGTTATCTCCCTCGAACGACCGCACTTTGTATGGAAAACCTGTGCGCGGAGGAACCAACTCGTAGCTAGTTGCGCCCTTACTTTGTTTCGAGTCCGCTCAACAACTTAAGTGAGCTGCAACTAGTTGCGACAAGGTTTCTTGTCGGTAGCGGCACCGCCAGCAGGCTGCTGACGTCCCGCACTCAGCGCTCGCGGCTCAGGTGCCTGCACCGGCAAGTTCCCTAAAAGCGTAGGGCAAAAACATACAAAGGAAGGAATCAAGTAAAGGGAATAACATTGCAATCATTACCCAGAATAGACTTATATTACAAAGATAGCTTGTCGCGGCTCTAACAGATTGTTTTCATAACATGACAAACAGCGACAAGAAAAGAAGAAACGGGCGGCCTAGTCTACGCGATCGCCCTCGATCCTCTTGATCCCGCTCACCTTGTCCACAATGGGTGCGACAAGGGTCTTGAGCGCCTCCAGATCAGCATCCGGCGGCAGGGTCGTGAGGACGTTGGTGAGGTTGAGGCCAGGATTGCGGAAGGCCACCTTCACCAACACTTTCTGAAGAGCTCCCGCGCAGATCTTGCGCGATTCGTCGGCCAGCTGCTTTGGGATCTTCTCCCGGAGTCGCTGGAGGGCCGTCGCCACGCCCTTGAAGAACAAAGTGAGCTTCGCGCTGGGTTGGAGGTTCTCGTCGGAGGGATACCCGAGATCCCCCATCCCCAGCTGCGCCAGCTCCCTGTCAATATCTGCGGCAGCACTCATGAGACTCTCCGTCCAGTGCTCCACAGTCTCCCTGAAAGCATTCTGGGTGGCGGCAGCACTCTCCAGCAGCGCCTTGTCGGCCTTGATCTCCTCCTTCAAGGCCACTTCCTGCTCCTTGGCGCCGTCTAGCGTCTTGGTCAAAGTGGTCAGCTTCAACTCAAGATCCACATTCCCCTGTTTCCCCTGCTTATAAAAGGGGGAGGGGCGGACGTTCCGCATTTCCGAATAAAGAAACCACCCACGATCTCTCCCACGATGCCGCATTCAACGCGTGCCGTTCGGGGAGGGCGCGGTGGATACGGAGAGAGATACGGCATAACCTAGGCCGCGCGTGCCCGTGCCCTGTTTTGGGCCTGGCCCAACAGCGCTCGGCATCGTGTATGGCCCAGGCCCGGGGGCTCCTGTCGGTGTACTAGAGTAGGGGTACCCTAGTATCCCGAACTTGTGCACGGGCAGTCGCAGCATCCCGCGGCAAGGCTTGCCGGGTGACCGCCAAGGTCCTCCGTGGTTCCTTTGGAGCCATTCAAGAACAAAGTATCCAAGCCAAGGAGACAAGACCCCGGCAAGAGGAGCTTGCCGGGAAGGCCAACAAAGGCATCTCAAGACCCCGGCAAGAGGAGCTTGCCGGGAATGCCGACCAAGACACCTCAAGGAACTTGCCGCGACGCGCCACGCGTCCCGGCAAGGCCCGGTGAGCGACAAGCTCCCGGACGCAACAAGACAACGACCGTGGCAAGGCGCTTGCCGCGGCAAGCCACTACTCTGTGCCCGCGCTCCAGCACATCCACCAACGTGTCGCTCTGGGACCCTTCCAGGCACGCGTGGCGGGAGGCTGTGCAGCCAGCGGTGCGTGGTGGCAAGCGGCGCTGACAAGATTGCCATCGTGGCGAGCGGTGGCGCCCCTGACGGTCCCTTTTGCACTATTTAGGCGACACAGACGGGCATTTAATGCCCTTGTCCCCTGCCGTCAGGGTTAGGTATGATACACTCTAGCAGGTAGCTGTACCTACCGCAGCACCTTTCCATTTTTACCCTTGTCTACGTTGCCACCTGTCGGTGACCCCTTGAGCATATAAAAGGAGGCCCATGCGCAACGTAGAGGGGGTTAGCGAGTTCGGAGAACACTCGCGCTCGGTCTCGTTAGCTGCTGGTGTGTACTGTAGCACTCCGCGCTCCCGAGCAAGAACTCAATACAAACCACAAAGCAGGAGTAGGGTTTTACGCATCCGTGCGGCCCGAACCTGGGTAAACTGCTCGTGTGCTTCGCCTCGATCTGCTCTTTGTGCGACCTCCGCCCCCGCCGAACCGAAAGGGACTCGGCCCGCCGGTCCCATAGGTGCTCGTGGATCAGTCCCCCAGCATCCGGTCCCATAGGTGCTCGTGGATCAGTCCCCCGGCATCTTGGCGCTAGAAGGAGGGCCGAGTCCCTTTCGGTTCGGCGGGGGCGGAGGTCGCACAAAGAGCAGATCGAGGCGAAGCACACGAGCAGTTTACCCAGGTTCGGGCCGCATAGATGCGTAAAACCCTACTCCTGCTTTGTGGTTCGTATTGAGTTCTTGCTCGGGAGCGCGGAGTGCTACAGTACACACCAGCAGCAAACGAGACCGAGCGCGAGTGTTCTCCGAACTCGCTAACCCCCTCTACGTTGCGCATGGGCCTCCTTTTATATGCTCAAGGGGTCACCGACAGGTGGCAACGTAGACAAGGGTAAAAATGGAAAGGTGCTGCGGTAGGTACAGCTACCTGCTAGAGTGTATCATACCTAACCCTGATGGCAGGGGACAAGGGCATTAAATGCCCGTCTGTGTCGCCTAAATAGTGCAAAAGGGACCGTCAGGGGCGCCACCGCTCGCCACGATGGCAATCTTGTCAGCGCCGCTTGCCACCACGCACCGCTGGCTGCACAGCCTCCCGCCACGCGCGCCTGGAAGGGTCCCAGAGCGACACGTTGGTGGATGTGCTGGAGCGCGGGCACAGAGTAGTGGCTTGCCGCGGCAAGCGCCTTGCCGCGGTCGTTGTCTTGTCGCGTCCGGGAGCTTGTCGCTCACCGGGCCTTGCCGGGACGCGTGGCGCATCGCGGCAAGTTCCTTGAGGTGTCTTGGTCGGCCTTCCCGGCAAGCTCCTCTTGCCGGGGTCTTGAGATGCCTTTGTTGGCCTTCCCAGCAAGCTCCTCTTGCCGGGGTCTTGTCTCCTTGGCTTGGATACTTTGTTCTTGAATGGCTCCAAAGGAACCACGGAGGACCTTGGCGGTCACCCGGCAAGCCTTGCCGCGGGATGCTGCGACTGCCCGTGCACAAGTTCGGGATACTAGGGTACCCCTACTCTAGTACACCGACACTAGCCCCCTCCGGTGTCTATATAAACAGGAGGGTTTAGTCCGTAGGACAACATACAATCATACCATAGGCTAGCTTCTAGGGTTTAGCCTCTCTGATCTCGTGGTATATCTACTCTTGTACTACCTATATCATCAATATCAATCAAGCAGGACGTAGCGTTTTACCTCCATCAAGAGGGCCCAAACCTGGGAAAACATTGTGTCCCCTGCCTCCTGTTACCATCCGCCTTAGACGCACAGTTCGGGACCCCCTACCCAAGATCCGCCGGTTTTGACACCGACAATCATTATTGTCAAGTTAAACCATCGTTTGTGTATTATCTTCACAGCACACCACATGATTAGTCTCGAGTTACATATGAACTATGTATACTATATGAACTCGAACTAGATTTTTTGAATCCACTTTATTTTGATTTCAAATCACATTACATTTCTAGCTCTAGCTAGATCTTCATAATGTAAATCATGTCTCATATGTATAATGTGTTTAGCACATTATGTATGGTGCCCCGCCGCCTATGCCTACAAGTATTTAGATGTGAGTTGCAAACACAACACATTACCACAAATTCAAATAAAATGTGAGAATGTTTGATATATAGTATTGTTTAGATTGTTCGATATTTAGTTGTAAGCTGCAAACGCCACACATTATCACAAATTCAAATAAAATGTGAGATTGTTTGATGTATAGTATGGTTTAGATTGTTCGGCATTTAGCTGTGAGTTGCAACCGCCATGCATTATCACATTATGGTATAACATGTGCACAACACGTGTATCACTGCTATATTCATGCATGCAATTTTTAAAACACTATGGTCTCCTATTCAAATATATGAATCCGCTTTCATATCAAATTATGATCTTTGTTAGTCTCTTACACCCACACAACCCTCTAACCTTTGTAGTTACCACTAACTTTCTCTCATGCATGCACACGCCCTCCTCGCCCTCCCCCTCCCTCGGCATTCTATCCACCGAGCACATTCATTTTTTTCTTTAGGTCGTTCTCCCAGAGTCTCCACAACTCCTTTCCGACACACACCGATCGATAAACCTCTCTAGCGATGCCTGCCTACAACATACACACACACCTTCAATCTCCTCCTTTATGTGTCCTTGCCTCGTGTCTCTCATACGGTCAGACACACGTGTGAACTCTCGCCCCTCTTTTCATCGATCTCACAACCGCACACTCCTCCCCCTATCTAGCTAGTAGTTGGGCCTCTCGCACCACCTCCTAGCCCCATTCTCTCTGTCTATCCGTCTCGCTGGGCCTTATTTGCCTCTAACAAATGGACGTACACCGACCGATCTCTCGCTATACATATAGCTAGATAGGTCCTTATAACTCGTTTTTACCCACACGTCAATCGATCTACCTCATTAGTTGTGTCTCTCCCTTCCTCCGACAAACAACAATTGATCTACCGATCTAGTTAGGTTTGCTTACCAAACACATGGTTCCCCTTCATCATCCATGGATGCGTCCCTACAGATCTATCACACACAAGCACACACAGAAACACATCCCCACTCTTATTGGTAACATTGCAGTTCCACCCTCAGTTTGTCTAGTAGGCCTCTCCCACCATCTTCGAGAAGCAACTCCATCACCCATCCATCACTCTACCCCTCTCCCTCCCTCTCCCTCCCTCTCTCTCCTCTCTCTCTCTCTGTCCCATCATATTTCCCGTCCTTCAGTTATGTATGGATGTCGACTGATCTCCCTCAAGACATAGCTGGGTCTCTCCTTCTCAACACATATACGAGTCGTTCTACCTCTATAGTTAGGCCTCTGCCTACCCCTCCCCCACCCCCCTCCCCCCCCACACACACCCCGATACATCAAGCACTCTAGTCATGTCTCCCTGCCACACACAAACTTGACATGTGCCCTCTAACGTTCCGGTAGGCCAGTCGCACTATATCTTTGACTTGCACATACACACAATTTCGATGGCTCTCTTCATCGATCTCGCACCCACCCACTTGATCCTCTCTTCGAATCTATTGATAGCTATGACCCCTCCCTCTCTTCTCGTGGATTGCCTGACCCTCTATGTATGATATGGATAGGCCTCCATTCCACACACATTGCATGCAAAATTTTGTTTGAGATGTCATCGACACATATTCCCACAAATAATTCACGAAATCAACCCCACACCCCACCCCCACCCCAAAACAAAAACACTCACGAACGCGGTTTGTATCTCTCACACACACCCACGTAGGTGGGGGACGTGCACGAAGAGAAGAGGTGCATGCACGGCGCACGTACTCCCGTCTCTTTCCCAACCACACCCGCGCGGGTACACGGTGGAGCTCATTTCTGTACAAAAAAGGCAGCCCACGTGGTAATTTGGCACGTGTACTAGTTGTCCACTTGGTGGAGGGAGGATCGTCTACCACGGGTGAACAAACAAATTGCAACTTGACATGTTATGTTAAAAAAAGAGGCAAACCATGTGGGGCCTACCTTAGAGGCAAGGCTCTATATACTGGAGTACTTTTGATGTGTCCCGTCAACTCGCAGAATGAGGATAAGCTTGCTTAGTACGCCGTCTCCCCCGTTCCTAAATATAAGTCTTTGTAGAGATTTCACCATGAACCACATGCGGATGTATATAGATGTATTTTAAGTGTAGATTCATTCATTTTGTTCCATATGTAGTGGAATCTCTACAAAGACTTATCTACTAGTAATAGCTAGCCCCCACTACGAGGAATTCTCTATCCTCTCCTTGAGCCACATCATCAAAATTGATGTAGCCGTTAGATGAAGTAAATCAGTCCATAATAGTCGTCTGATCTAGACGTTGAGAGGCTCCGCACTAAGCCACATGCAAGCATGCAGAAATACCGTGGCACATGCATGTGAGTGGGTTTTAAATCACATCAACATGTATGCATGCAAGCATGCACCGGTAGCATGCATGTAAGTGAGCTTTTAAGTCCCATTAACATGTCAAAAAGAAAAATATAATCCCATTATGCAGTAGGAGTTGGCTAATATTTTTTCCTTACATGGGATGATTTAAATGATGATGGGAGTTTATTTAGTTTGGCTACCACATTTGTCATGCGGTCATAGAGTTTTTTTAGTTCTATGAAATCGATAATTTTGCGCAGAGAGATATACCACTGTTCCGCGGCAATGCGTGAGTACTCATCTAGTAATATTTAGGAACGGAGGGAGTACTATGTAAAGAGTTAGGTGTCGCACAGTGATAGTGTGAGGTGGGCCATGTAATCACTGAGCCTGCGTGTTTTCACTGCTCTTGCACACCTCCGCTGCAAGAATGGACAAAATTGTAATCTAGTAGTAGTACCTCCTTTCGCCGAAACCGTGGGACATCCAGTAGTCCTACCACCTCAGTAATAAAGACCAATGAGCCGTCAAATCACATAGACCCAGCAGTAAGTTGGATGGACGAAGCAACCATAACTCTCGCGCCAGTGAGAGGTCGCGTCCGCTCTGCCTGGGCATGAATGTGGCACCAATTCTTTGGAGCGGTGCTGACCGTTTCAGGCGAGAAGCGCGCGTGGGCGATGGTGGGGCTTTGGGTGGGCCAGGCTGGTCAGGAGCGGGCGTGGCAGCTGTCCGCATGTCCCTACCGGACACGCCCGGAAACGAGAGGATGCACCGACTCTTGCGGCTAAAATCGTACACTACACAACATCTCTCTATAGGAGTAGGTCGATCTGTCGCTGTCTCTAACACACACATGCTGTTAAACACACACACACACACACACACACACACACCTTGGTCCCGTTGCACCTTCTAACGTGACTTATTACACCTAGACAGAGGGAGTAGTAAGTATATGAGATATGGTGGCACACTGACTTAAGTCGAATACAAGTGCCCAAAATTTGTGTGCATGTTATAATAAGGATTCACTTAAAATAGTACGTGAGCGAACAGAGGGATCAATTGGACAGTGTTCCCGAGCAGTAGCGAGATGTGTGAGGTAAGAAACACCGTTGTCGCTTTTAATTTTTCTTATTAAGTTGTTTGTTTCACCCTCACACTGGTGGGACCCAACGTACTACGTGGAGAGAGGTAAGGTGACTAAGGCTGCATTATTTCTGCACCACTATGGATAGTCTTACCACCAAAGCCACATGACACGATTATGATTGAAATCCCAATGACTCCCACACACACAAAAAAACATGGCATGCTTGTCACACGAATGCAGGAATGTATAAAAGGTTATTTCCCTCTCGTTGAACATAACGGGAGGGTTGTGTAGCTGGTTAGCCTGTTCGCTCATCAAACTTGAGGTCTAGGGTTCGATAACTACACTTGAGCATAATTTGTGCCAGGAGGATTCTTTGACTGGTCAAAATGTTTTCTAGGGTTTGCACGCTTCACACTCTCTCCAGTATATATATACACGCTGGAGCCTCAGCGCTTGTAGTTGCTCTCTTCACACTCTCTCGCCCTCTCCCGCTGGAGCCTCAACGCTTGTAGTTGCTCTCTTCACACTCTCTCGCCGTCTCCAGATCTAAACAAGACTTCATTGGCCTCTCTCTCCCCTCACTTGTGCTCAAAGAGCTGGCAGGATCCGTCCGCCGGGAAGGGAAGGAGGCTTAACGCTGTCGCGATCGGCGAGGGACTACCGGCGCAGCTGTTCACTTTCCACCCAGTGGCGGCGCGGGAGGGCCTCCGACCCCTTCTTCTTCGCCACCGTCCCGTAGCCCACCGAACCACGCACCAAGAACCTTAAGGTATAATTTACTTACTCCACATGCATTGCTCTAGCTGCATGTATACCATGAATCTAGGACGTGGTTCAAAGAGGAAAGGAGTGGGGGAAAGTAGTGGGAAAAGTTGTATATAACATGAATCTAGGACGTGGTTCAATGAGGAAATGAAGGGGGAAAGTTGTATAGCATGAATCTAGGACGTGGTTCAAAGAGGAAAGGAATGGGGGGAAGTAGTGGGGAAAGTTGTATCGCATAAATCTAGGACGTGGTTCAAAGAGGAAAGGAAGGGGCGAAAGTACTAGTTCAAAAAGGAAAGGAAGGGACAAGGCTGTAGAGTTTGAGCAGGACTAGATTTGCTACACTCACATAGGGAAAGGTGTCTAAAGATAACAAAACTGGGACCAACACAAATATGCTCCTTGGTTGTTTGTTCTTTATTGCAATAGACTGTGCATGACCACAGTACATCGGTAGATGCACATGGTGCTGGTGCGTCCATACTACCTCTTGAGCTTGCGTTGGTTTCCCCGAAGAGGAAAGGATGATGCAGCAGAGTAGCGTAAGTATTTCCCTCAGTTTTTGAGAACCAAGGTATCAATCCAGTAGGAGGCCACGCTCAAGTCCCTCGTACCTGCACAAAACGATAGCTACTCGCAACCAACGCGACTAGGGGTTGTCAATCCCTTCACGGTCACTTACGAGAGTGAGATCTGATAGATATAATATTTTTGGTATTTTTGGTATAAAGATGCAAAGTAAAAAGTAAAAGGCAAAGTAAAAAAGCAAAGCAAGATTAAAGTAATGGAGATCGATATGATGAGAATAGACCCGGGGGCCATAGGTTTCACTAGTGGCTTCTCTCAAGAGCATAAGTATTCTACGGTGGGTGAACAAATTACTGTTGAGCAATTGACAGAATTGAGCATAGTTATGAGAATATTTAGGCATGATCATGTATATAGGCATCACGTCCGTGACAAGTAGACCAAAATGATTCTGCATCTACTACTATTACTCCACTCATCGACCGCTATCCAGCATGCATCTAGAATATTAAGTTAAAAACAGAGTAACCCTTAAGCAAGATGACATGATGTAGAGAGATAAATTCATGCAATATGAAATAAACCCCATCTTGTTATCCTCGATGGCAACGATGCAATATGTGCCTTGTTGCCCCTTCTGTCACTGGGAACGGACACTGCAAGATCGAACCCAAAGCTAAGCACTTCTCCCATGGCAAGAACTACCAATCTAGTTGGCCAAACCAAACGGATAATTCAAAGAGACTTGCAAAGATAACCAATCATACATAAAAGAATTCAGAGAAGATTCAAATATTATTCATAGATAGACTTGATCATAAACCCACAATTCATTGGTCTCAACAAACACACCGCAAAAAGAATATTACATCGAATAGATCTCCACGAGAGAGGGGGAGAACTTTGTATTGAGATCCAAAAAGAGAGAAGAAGCCATCTAGCTACTAACTATGGACCCGAAGGTTTGAGGTAAACTACTCACACTTCATCGGAGAGGCTATGATGATGTAGAAGCCCTCCGTGATGACGGCCCTCTTCTGGCGGAGCTCCGGAACAGGCCTCAAGATGGGATCTCGTGGATACAGAAAGTTGCGGCGATGGAATTAGGTTTTTGGCTCCTGTTCTGATCGTTTGGGGGTACGTAGGTATATATAGGAGGAAGGAGTACGTCGGTGGAGCACCGAGGGGCCCACGAGGCAGGGGACGCGCCCAATGGGGGGCGCGCCCCCACCCTCGTGACCGCCTCTTTGACTCCTTGGAGTAGGGTCCAAGTCTCCTGGATCACGTTCCGTGAGAAAATCACGTTCCCGAAGGTTTCATTCCGTTTGGACTCCATTTGATATTCCGTTTCTTCGAAACACTGTAATAGGCAAAAAAACAGCAATTCTGGGCTGGGCCTCCGGTTAATAGGTTAGTCCCAAAAGTAATATAAAAGTGGAAAATAAAGCCCAATATAGTCCAAAACAGTTGATAATATAGCATGGAGCAATCAAAAATTATAGATACGTTGGAGACGTATCAGGCATCCCCAAGCTTAATTCCTGCTCGTCCTCGAGTAGGTAAATGATAAAGAGAGAATTTTTGATGCGGAGTGCTACTTGGCATAATTTCAATGCAAATCTTCTTAATTGTGATATGAATATTCAGATTAGAAAGATTCAAGACAAAAGTTTATATTGACATAAAAATAATAATACTTCAAGCATACTAACAAAGCAATTATGTCTTCTCAAAATAACATGGCTAAAGAAAGTTATCCCTACAAAATCATATAGTCTGGCTATGCTCTATCTTCACCACACAAAATATTTAAATCATGCGCAACCCCGATGACAAGCCAAGCAATTGTTTCATACTCTAACTTTTTCAAAACTTTTTCAATCTTCACGCAATACATGAGCGTGAGCCATGGACATAGCACTATAGGTGGAATATAATGGTGGTTGTGGAGAAGACAAAAGGAGGGGAAGATAGTCTCACATCAACTAGGCGTATCAACGGGCTATGGAGATGCCCATCAATAGATATCAATGTGAGTGAGTAGGGATTGCCATGCAACGGATGCACTAGAGCTATAAGTATATGAAAGCTCAAAAAGAAACTAAGTGGGTGTGCATCCAACTTGCTTGCTCATGAAGACCTGGGGCAATTTGAGGAAGCCCATCATTGGAATATACAAGCCAAGTTCTATAATGAAAGATTCCCACTAGTATATGAAAGTGATAACATGAGAGACTCTCTACTATGAAGATCATGGTGCTACTTTGAAGCACAAGTGTGGTAAAAGGATAGTAACATTGTCCCTTCTCTCTTTTTCTCTCATTTTTTAGTTTATTTTGGGCCTTTTCTCTTTTTTTATGGCCTCTTTTCTTCCCCTTTTTTTGGGCTTCTTTGGCCTCTTTTATTTATTTTTTGTTCGGAGTCTCATCCCGACTTGTGGGGGAATCATAGTCTCCATCATCCTTTCCTTACTGGGACAATGCTCTAATAATAATGATCATCACACTTTTATTTTTCTTACAACTCAACAATTACAACTTGATACTTAGAACAAAATATGACTCTATATGA
The DNA here is from genome assembly GCF_056163025.1 of Triticum urartu. Classification (NCBI taxonomy): domain Eukaryota; kingdom Viridiplantae; phylum Streptophyta; class Magnoliopsida; order Poales; family Poaceae; genus Triticum; species Triticum urartu. The sequence goes on from NC_141877.1 coordinate 228,993,657, forward strand.
ATGCCTCCGGCGGTGTATCGGGATATGCAATGAATAAAGAGTGACATGTACGGAAGAATCATGAATGGTGGCTTTGCCACAAATACGATGTCAACTACATGATCATGCTAGCAATATGACAATGATGGAGTGTGTCATAATAACGGAACGGTGGAAAGTTGCATGGCAATATATCTCGGAATGGCTATGGAAATGCCATAATAGGTAGGTATGGTGGCTGTTTTGAGGAAGGTATATGGTGGGTGTATGATACCGGCGAAAGGTGCGCGGTATTAGAGAGGCTAGCAAAGGTGGAAGGGTGAGAGTGCGTATAATCCATGGACTCAACATTAGTCATAAGGAAATCATATACTTATTGCAAAAATCTACAAGTTATCAAAGCAAAGTATTATGCGCATGCTCCTAGGGGATAGATTGGTAGGAAAAGACCATCGCTCGTCCCCGACCGCCACTCATAAGGAAGACAATCAATAAATAAATCATGCTCTGACTTCATCACATAATGGTTCACCATACGTGCATGCTACGGGAATCACAAGCTTCAACACAAGTATTTCTCAAATTCACAACTACTCAACTAGCATGACTTTAATATTATCACCACCATATCTCAAAATGATTATCATGCTTCAATCTTTTCTTAGTATTCAACACACTCAAAACAAAGTTTCACAAATCTTGAATACCAAGCATATTATTATTAAGCAAATCACCATGCTATTAAGGGACTCTCAAAATGATTTAAGTGAAGCATGAGAGATCAATAGTTTATTTAAAACAAATCCACCACCGTGCTCTAAAAGATCTAAGTGAAGCACATAGAGCAAAATTACTTAGCTCAAAAGATATAAGTGAAGCACATAGAGCGAAATTATAACGCTCAAAAGATATAAGTGAAGCACATAGAGTATTCTATCAAATTCTAATTCATGTATGGCTCTCTCAAAAGGTGTGTATAGAAAAGATGATTGTGGCACAGTAACAAACAAAGACACAAATAATACAAGACGCTCCAAGCAAAACACATATCATGTTGGTGAATAAAAATATAGCTCCAAGTAAAGTTACCGATAGAAGTAGATGAAAGAGGGGATGCCTTCCGGGGCATCCCCAAGCTTTCACTTTTAGGTGTCCTTAGATTATCTTGGGGGTGCCATGGGCATCCCCAAGCTTAGGCTCTTGCCACTCCTTATTCCATAATCCATCAAATCCTTACCCAAAACTTGAAAACTTCACAACACAAAACTTAAGGTAGAAAACTCGTGAGCTCCGTTAGGGAAAGAAAACAAAAGACCACTTCAAGGTACTGTAATGAACTCATTATTTATTTATATTGGTGTTAAACCTACTGTATTCCAACTTCTCTATGGATTATAAACTATTTTACTAACCATAGATTCATCAAAATAAGCAAAGAACACACGAAAAACAGAATCTGTCAAAAACAGAACAGTCTGTAGTAATCTGTAGCTAGCGCAAGATCTTGAACCCCAAAAATTCTAAAATAAATTGCTGGACGTGAGGAATTTGTCTATTAATCATCTTCAAAAAGAATTAACTAAATAGCACTCTCTAAATAAAAATTACAGCAGTTCTCGTGAGCGCTAAAGTTTCTGTTTTTTTATAGCAAGTTCAACAAGACTTTCCCCAAGTCTTCCCAACGGTTCTACTTGGCACAAACACTAATTAAACACAAAAAACACAAACAAAACAGAGGCTATCGTTTAACAGGAGCAAAAGGCAAGGAATAAAAATAAAATTGGGTTGCCTCCCAACAAGCGCTATCGTTTAACACCCCTAGCTAGGCATAACAAGCAAGGATAGATCTAGGTATTGCCATAGTAATAAGATAGATCGGTGAAACTCATTTTATATTCTCTATGTTCAGAAGCAAGTTTTCTTTGAGGCAAGCAAAAGTAATCAAAAGGGCTAAATTTAATAGGACAGAGGTCCCCAAGATCAATTTTAGGAGGTATAGGTTCCTCTTTCGGCCCTTCGTATTGCACAACCAATTCATCATTATAAGCATTCTTTTGACAGAACCTTGTGAGCCTAAACTCAAGAGAGTATCCTAGCTAATTGTTTCCAATAGCTAAATCATCATTAAGTTCAGAGATTCTATCAATTAAAATATTGATTGGCACCTTTTTTCTAAGGTTTTCATTGAAAGCAACATAGTCAAGAGATTGAAAGAGCATAATTTCTTCTTGATCAAAGAGGATAGATTCAATGGGAGGACGACCAGCATCCACCCTATAGTGCGCAAAGATTTCTTTGGCTTCTTTTATTATAAATCTGAATTCATGAGCCAAAAAGATAGTAGCGGCACGCTTAACAGAAGAATGCTCGATATTAGAAAATTCTAAGAAAATTCTTTGTATAGATGGGTGCATATGCATAAATTGCCTTTCAAGTTCAACGATAAGCATGGAAATAGCATCCGTAAGACTACTGGTTCTATGAAGAATAGAACCGCCCATAGAGGGCAAAGCACCGGCACAAGAAAAAAAATCTTGGATGACTCCTTTTCCAATAATATTATCACTACCGATTCAAAATCTTTTTGTATGATAGGTAGGGGGTTCTTCAGCTGGAGCATTAGAATTTTCTATGACATTGTTATCGCCCATATCGGCGATAACTTCCCCAACTTCAAACATAGCGACAAGCAAGCAATCTAACACACGAGCAAACAAGAGCAAACGGGGAAAAGAGGCAAATAGAGAGGGAGGATAGAGAGAGAGAGAGAGAGAGAGCGAATAAAACGGAAAGGGTGAAGTGGGGGAGAGGAAAACGAGAGCCAAATGGCAAATAATGTAATGCGAGAGATAGGGATTGTGATGGTACTTGGTATGTTGACTTTTTGCGTAGACTCCCCGGCAACGGCGCCAGAAATTCTTCTTGCTACCTCTTGAGATTGCGTTGGATTTCCCCGAAGAGGAAAGGATGATGCAGCAGAGTAGCGTAAGTATTTCCCTCAGTTTTTGAGAACCAAGGTATCAATCCAGTCGGAGGCCACGCTCAAGTCCCTCATACCTGCACAAAATGATAGCTACTCGCAACCAACGCGATTAGGGGTTGTCAATCCCTTCACGGTCACTTACGAGAGTGAGATCTGATAGATATAATATTTTTGGTATAAAGATGCAAAGTAAAAAAGTAAAAGGCAAAGTAAAAAAGCAAAGCAAGATTAAAGTAATGGAGATTGATATGATGAGAATAGACCCGGGGGCCATAGGTTTCACTAGTGGCTTCTCTCAAGAGCATAAGTATTCTACGGTGGGTGAACAAATTACTGTTGAGCAATTGACAGAATTGAGCATAGTTATGAGAATATCTAGGCATGATCATGTATATAGGCATCACGTCTGTGACAAATAGACCGAAATGATTCTGCATCTACTACTATTACTCCACTCATCGACCGCTATCCAGCATGCATCTAGAGTATTAAGTTAAAAGCAGAGTAACGCCTTAAGCAAGATGACATGATGTAGAGAGGTAAATTCATGCAATATGAAATAAACCCCATCTTGTTATCCTCGATGGCAACGATGCAATACGTGCCTTGCTGCCCCTTCTGTCACTGGGAAAGGACACCGCAAGATCGAAGCCAAAGCTAAGCACTTCTCCCATGGCAAGAACTACCAATCTAGTTGGCCAAACCAAACGGATAATTCGAAGAGACTTGCAAAGATAACCAATGATACATAAAAGAATTCAGAGAAGATTCAAATATTATTCATAGATAGACTTGATCATAAACCCACAATTCATTGGTCTCAACAAACACACTGCAAAAAGAAGATCACATCGAATAGATCTCCACGAGAGAGGGGGAGAACTTTGTATTGAGATGCAAAAAGAGAGAAGAAGCCATCTAGCTACTAACTATGGACCCGAAGGTCTGAGGTAAACTACTCACACTTCATCGGAGAGGCTATGATGATGTAGAAGCCCTCCGTGATGACGGCCCTCTTCCAGCGGAGCTCTGGAATAGGCCCCAAGATGGGATCTCGTGGATACAGAAAGTTGCGGCGGTGGAATTAGGTTTTTGGCTCATGTTCTGATCGTTTGGGGGTACGTAGGTATATATAGGAGGAAGGAGTACGTCGGTGGAGCACCGAGGGGCCCACAAGGCAGGGAGGCGCGCCCTAGGGGGGGCGTGCCCCCCACCCTCGTGACCGCCTCTTTGACTCCTTGGAGTAGGGTCCAAGTCTCCTGGATCACGTTCAATGAGAAAATCACGTTCCCGAAGGTTTCATTCCGTTTGGACTCCGTTTGGTATTTCGTTTCTTCGAAACACTGAAATAGGCAAAAAAACAGCAATTCTGGGTCGGGCCTCCGGTTAATAGGTTAGTCCCAAAAGTAATATAAAAGTGGAAAATAAAGCCCAATATAGTCCAAAACAGTAGATAATATAGCATGGAGCAATCAAAAATTATAGATACGTTGGAGACGTATCAGTCCACTGTCCCGTGCAACTCATTAGCTGTTGTAAATCTAAGGCCCTGTTTGGTTAAAAAAAACCTAGTCCCTACCTGCTTGGTTCCAGGGACTAAACATGGACTAGAGGTTATTAAATGACATGCTAGAAGACCATGTTACCCCTAGTAATGAACTAATAGAGACAAGGTGCGATGCGTGGCAAGGGCAACTGTTGGAAAAAGTCCCAAAAAGACTCCCTCGGGGTCTTCTTTCTTTAGTCCCAAATGCCCACTTTTAGTCCCTAAAAGTCCCTCCTGTTTGGTTTAGATGGGACTGACACGGAGTTTTTTTAGTCCCTACACCAAAATGTCCCTGTAAACAAACACCCTCTAATAATGCCGCTGGAAAATTGATGCAATGCCACAGTTAAAAGAAAATTACATGTTTAACGAATTTTATTGTTAATATAATCTCTATGTTAATATTAATCAATGCCACTGTTTGAGAAATGCTACTGTCTTGGTTTCTTTCCCATTTAGATAAGGTAGATGCTTCTTTTTGTTGGCTTCTGTGTCATTCACCGTTATTGACCACTAATTGTTTCCTTTGCACCTCTGTGTAAACAGGGTTATCTACTTCACCTCGTTGCCATTGTGACCTTTTGTTGCACTGCACAAAACACTTTTGTTTTAAGAGTGTTTTGTGCAGTTCAACCAAAATGTCACACCGACAATGTTGCTTGATTGCTTGATCTTAGTGGAACTGCACAAGAGGAGATCTTACTTCCTATCCGTTAAGGCGAATTTGGTTCAGATCTTCTTCTTGTGAGTTGTTTGAATTCCGCATCATGAGAGGTCAGTACTAGCCTTCTTTCACATGATTCTGTAGTGTGCTTTCATATGTTATGCTACTTGTACGATAATGTTTCTTGATTTTAGTGAACTGCACAAATGGAGACAAGACTTCCAATCTCTATGTGTACCGTAATATCCCATTGAGGTAAGATAAGGATATTTCACAACTGTTGGCCTGTATTTTGCCACTTTCATCAGAAAATTAAGTTTAGTACTATACTTGTGCTCCCTAATTGACATGCCAAATCTTACATTGAAGGCGAAGCTTGTCTGTTATTGAACCAAGTGATGAAGGGGAAGAACAAGCGGAAAAAAAACAAAAATCAACTCCCCGTGCTGTAATGAAGTACTAGAACTGTGATGACACAAGTAATGATATAGTTTTGCATCTTAACTTATTGCTATGGCTGGAACGAGCAATTGTTTTGCCACTGATTTGATGCCACTCTTAATGTAATATGTAATTATCTCTACTTGTGCAAACAGGGATCTTCTTTGAAGATACCATATATTTTAGTGGAACTGCACAAGAAGATGTTGGAAACATTAAACTAATCGAGGAGTATATAGTAAGCATGGCCACCACCGTAGATAGCAACAGATGGTTCCGGAGAAGTGCTTGATCTGTATGCTCTACACAATAAGCCTCCTGACAAAGGTTCGTACTCGCCCACTGATTTCATCCATATGACTGAGCTTTGTCATCTCTATTGGTGTTGTGCTACTATTTAGATACTGTCATGAAAAAGTGGTATTGTCCTTGAGAAGTGCTTCATCTGTGTTGTTTTAAATATTTCCTTTCCTTTTTTCGAGCAAATAGGGATGCTAGCATTTAGTAGTCCTCTTGTCTTTGCACAACAGGATCATCTTCCTGTGAAGAAGAATATGGAGTACGTGAAGTGACTAGTTCCGATTATGCCAGGATGAAGAAGCCCTGTCTATCTTCTCATCAGAAGGAGCAGTTGAAGGATGGTTACATTACTCCCCACAAGACCAAACTAACTTCAGCTCAGAAGGACTGACAAATCTCCATTTTTTTGCTGTGATGCGTGAGTACAATGTTGTTCTAGGATTCTTTCTGGTGAGTTCCATTTTTCTAAAAGTGTGCTCTACATGGACCATGTATGTCCCTGTTGAAACTGTCAATTCATAGTACAGTTTGCTTTATACTAATCACTTTTTTGTATTTGTGCAAACAGGGGTGCTCAGCTTGATTTCAATGGGAACTGCACAAAATGTTCATGAATACATCGAATCATTCATTTCCACCACAAGAAAGGAGGTGCCAATAAGTTCAAGGCGTTGCAACATATAAGGGCGAAATCATACAAGCTACGCGCGAATTTGGTTGATTTTGGTGGAACTGCACAAAAAGAATAGCTGGTTTATTTAGCACGAGGTGCCATGTCAATGTCCGAACTGATGGCAAACCCTGCCCATTCCACAATCGTAGGCATTTGATATTTTGAAATGGGACAACCTTGTCAAATTTTGCTCATTGATTTTAGCAAGACATGTGTTTGATATTTTCGAATGGGATGCCCTTTGCTGTCAGCAACGTCGATCAATTTTTTCTTTATTCTTTAGTTGTGAAGTAAATATTGCCTCTGACATGTGAGTCGCTGAGATGCATAATCATCGATTGTTTTGAATGTTCTCTATGAATTGCTAGGCAAGTGTGTTTGATTGCAATGTACAGAAACGCTAAAAAGCTGCTCAAACTCTTTGTACTCCTTCTGTTCCTTTTTACTTCGCACATTGTGAAAGTGCATACTTTTTTGTATAAGATTGGTCAAAGTAGAGATACTTTGACGCATACAAAACTTGTATGCATACTAGAAAGGACCAGAGGGAGTACATGTGAAACTGCTGCAAACGAGGTTATCACCCTGGGAATAATGCTAGTACGTATTGTTTGCATGTTCATCCAATGCCAGTGATACAAGAATTCGAGCTAATCGAAATAAATTCATGCATACACGGTCAGATTTCATATAAACATGCCGGATTTCATTACATTTCATACATTCTTCAACTAAAAAGGGGTGCACTGGAGGTATAATTAATTAACCGAAGCTACCCACCTGTGTCCCGCTGAGCCAAACAGAAGCTTCAGTGACTTAACTACAAGTGCAGTTGCGTAACTGACATGTGGCCTGTTGGGCCCACGTGTCAGTCAGCCAACTGCACTAGCAGTTAAGTAGAAGTAGCGTTATTCTCCAGCGCAGCTCTCCGACTCCACGTCGCCGCCAAGAAGCTAACCGGCCGTCAATGGTCAACCCGCCTAGCTTGGCTTCAACCGGAGGGTAGCAGCGGTGGCCTTACTTGGACCCGAGTGGCGGCGACCTAACGTGTTCTACTCTTCCTCGTTTTCTATGTGTCGCGGCCTCGTTGGCAGCGGGGCGGGGCCTCGGCGGAGCCAGCGATGTCCTCTGTCTCGTTGCCGGCGGGTGGCGCCTCAGCGAAGCGGTGGAAATCCTCCCCCACGTTGCTGGCAGGGTGGGGCCTCGGCTGAGCCGGCAATGTCCTCTGCCTCGTTGTTGGCGGGGCGGTGCCTCGGTGGAGCCAACGGTGTCCTCTGCCTCGTTGTTGGCGCTGTGGGGCCTCGGCGGAGCAGGGCCTCGTCGACGCCAATGGAGCGGGGACTCGTCGGAGCCGACATTGTCCTCTGCCTCATCCTCGGTCTCGCCAAACAGCGCCTCGCCCGCTTCATCACCCTCTTTGCTAGCCTCTTTGTGGGCGGCCGCAGCCTCCGCCATCCGCATGCGGTACCTCCAGCGCTCAAGGCGGCCCTTGCGGGCGGAGCGGTACGAGTCGAGCGACGCCTCCTGCTACGCCCGCTCCACGGTGATCTGCTCCTCCGCCTGCAGGTGCTCCTGGAGGAGATGGTGGTTGTAGGCGGTGTCGGCCTGCGCCTCCTGGAACTGTTCCTCACGCATCTGCCTCACCCTGTCCATATATTGGGCACGGGCCTCGCCGATGGTCATGGTGCAATGCACCAGCGACGATGTCACGGAGGAGGGGTTGGCGCCATATCGTCGACTACCATGTTCTCCATTGGGACGTCGTCGTCCTCTGGCTGCCTGCCGGCCAGCCGGTCGGCAGCAATGGCTGCCATCTCCTTGTGGTCTGTCGTCCGCCTGCCTCGAAGAGCGCTGGAGCGTGAGGAAGCCATGGTGGGCAGTAGTGGTGTGGACAGGAGAAAGGGAACGAATGCGGATGACTGCGGCTATGGCCGGCGCAACAGTTTATATAGCAATGGTGGTCGGGCGGAGGGACGGACGTGTGGCGCCAGAGTAGCCGCCTCGGCAACCGCATATCATTAATGTGGGCGGCAGATGGATGGACGGACGACACTTGTGTTGTTTGAAGGCGGAGCGATCGCCTGCACCGGGAAGCGAGGCGGGCGGTGCTGACTGTTTCGGGCGGAAAGCGCACGCGGGCGAGGAGATGACTTTACTTGGAGAGGATGACAATGGGGACCCACGAGGTCCATAGCCTCACGTACGCAAGTGCCTCCTTATTATATATATATAACTATAATTTATTTTGCTTCCTCCTGGTTTCCTGACATCACGGTCCCACACCATTGTCAACCTATGTAGTAGTCAATAAACGAGAGAATTGCACAAGAAGCGGCCGACAGCTGGGACCAAGCAGCTCGAGCAGTATTTGTGTTTTTGAGGAGTGAGCACTGCAGAGTTTCGATGTTTAGCCCAGATATTAATTTTTCTCCTCTGAACAACAACGAAAACATCGCTGCAGGTATTAACTGGGCAGGCTGTGGCCCGTCTAGCCCAGGCCAGATATCCAGCCCAGATATTAATTTTTTTTCAAGCTGAAAATGGCTAGCCCAGCTATACTTTTTTTAGGAATACCCAGGCAAGGTCAAGTTGTTATTCTCCGCCCCGCTGGGCTGCAAATCTTTCCCAGGAGGGATGCATTAGGCTTAACAAGAAAATGGGCTTTAAGAAATAATAAATGGGATGTAATTATAAAAACTGGGCAGGAACTATAAAAAATGCACCAAACACGTGATTACTTTATAAAATATTATTTTTGGATATTGAAAATTTTAATTTCATTAATTGTTGCGAGCGCAATGTTTCGTTGGATTTTTACGTAATATAAATTTGTATTGAAATTGTATTTAATCTGACTAGAAATTTCGGGATAAAAATATTTCGGATCCCATCAAAATGTGGGAAATTTTATAGAATTCTGTTTTGAATGGTTGGTTGAAATGGGCCATACTTTTAACAAACTGTAAATGGGCTGTAGTAAATTCCATTAGAATTCAAAAATGGGCTACACATTCTTACAAATCTCAAATGGGCTATAAGTTCTCTGCCACACACTTCTGGCCTTACTAAGTTGACGCGTCCCCTAAAAAACAGAGTTGACGCGTATGCAAGGCTTTATAAACTTATAGTCAACACACGGTTCTAGCAGCAGTGGTCGTTGGATGTCCATCCAACGGATGTCGCGCTTCTTCTTCAATCTCGGATATTCTAGCTTCACCCTCCCAAAAAATGATTCCTCCCTCTGACATCTGGGGCGCACCGTTTCGGAAGCTGACCTGTGAGCCTACTAAGTTGACGTACCAAGGGCTTTGTCAACTTAGTCAATATAAATGATTCTAGCTGCAGTGACCGTACGATGTCCATCCAACGGCCTTCGTGCTTCTTCAACCTCTGGTCTTCTTGCTCCAGCCGCCCAAAGCAGTGCCGGTCGTGCTGCCTGCTCCTGCCTCCCGTGGCCGGCTGTGCTGCCGCGGAGGCCTCACCGCCCCCTACTACTCCCACCGCTGGCCAGGCCATCCCTCCACTCACCCACACCCCCTGTTTTTCTGCGGCGACGGCAGCGCAGCCGAACCAGTGAACCCTCATACTCCTCTCCGCGTGTGCATCCACTGCCACGTCTTCCGCAGCTCCGCGTCGTCCCCTTCCTAGGCCTCGCCGTCGTCCACCACCCTAGTGCTCTCGACGCGGCGTGGTCAACGTGGTCAAGGAACGACTTCCATCAGACGTGGACTGTACGTGGAGAGGCTGACAGCTGTGTCCACATCAGCCGCAAGGAAGTGCCTCCTTATTACGCGCAAAAAAATTATTCCTCCACTTGACAGTGGGGACCCACTGGACGGGCCACCGTATTTCGCAAAAACATGATTCACACCCTGACTGCTGGGACCCACAAGCTACATCTTCGCATGCAAGGAAGTGCATCTGGAAAAAAAATGATTCGCCCCCTGACTACTGGGACCCACCAGCTACATCTTCGCACGCAAGGAAGTGCGTCCGAAAAAAAACGATTCGCCCCCCGACTGTTGGGACCCACCTGCTACACCTTCGCACACAAGGAAGTGCGTCCTGGCAAAAAAATGATTCGCCCCCTTAACTGCTGGGACCCAGCAGCTACACCTTCGCACGCAAGGAAGTGCGTCCGGGCAAAAAAACACGATTCGCCCCCCCTAACTGCTAGGACCCACCAGCTACATCTTCGCAGGCAAGGAAGTGGGTGACAGTCGGGACCCACCTGGTCGAAGCGTACGTAGCGTTGTCATTCTGGTCGCGAACGTGTACGTACATACTGGTTGATGTAGAGGCGTGCACGTGTCGTAGTAGAGGCGCACACGTGTCGTAGTAGAGGCGCGCACGTAGCATGTACACGTACGTACAACGGCCAGGGTGCAAGAAAGAAAATACGGCCACATATGTGTACATACGGGCAGGGTATCGAACGCCTACTCGTGCATACGTACGGCCAGGGCTCGTGTACATGGCTGGGTTGGAACGGAGAAACAGCGTCGTCGTCGTGTTCATGGGGAGGACGGAATGCGTCGTGTTCATGGGGAGGCAACGGAATGCGTCATGTTCATGGGTAGGCAACGGAATGCATCGTGTTCATGGGGAGGCAACGGAATGTGTCGTGTTCATGGGGAGGCAACAGAACGCGTGGGAGCGAACCGGCTGGGTCGGAACGGAATGCATGGTCGTGTTCATTGGGAGGGCTTGGACGGAACAAGCGATGGAAACGAGGCCTGGCCTACCGCAGAACGAAGGAAACAGACCTCCTATAGTCGAAACGGGGGTCCTGTTGATCGGGAGGGGTGTGGCGTACCGCAAAACGGAGAAAACGGACCTCCTACGGTCGAAACAGGGGTCCTGTTGATCGGGAGGGGTGTGGCGTACCGCAAAACGGACGAAACGGACCTCCTACGGTCGAAACAGTGGTCCTGTTCATCGGGAGGGGTGTGGCGTACCGCAAAACGGGACTCCACGGGATACTGTTCATCTCCACCGTCGACCTCCTCCAGCCTCCACGGGCTCCTGTTCATCCAGCCTCCACCGCGTGCTACTCCACCGGCTACTGTTCAACCACCCCTCCACCGTCTACTGTTCATCTAGCCCTCCACACCACGGGGTCATGTTCAATCACCCCTCCACGGGAACCCCTCCACCGTCTACTGTTCATCCAGCCCTCCTCACCATGGGGTCCTGTTCATCCAGAGGCAACGCCACCGCTCACTGTTCATCCAACCCCCCCACGCGCAACGCTCACTGTTCATCCAATCGATCGGCTTCAGTTAGCAGCAGTAGTGAAGGAATCGCTCGATCGGGTTCAGTTAACCGCCATCAATCGATCGCTCGGGTTCAGTAACGCGTAGCCTGCAGTGCAATCGCTCGGGTTCAGTTAGAGCCCAATGCCTCTCTCGGGTTCAGTTAGAGCCAACGCCTCGCACACACGCGTGTACGTGTACGAGAGTAACGCGCATCGCTCAGCCCTCGACCTCCCATCGTAACCGGGAACTCCCTGAAATTTTCCTCGCCCTCGCTTCTACCACGGTTTTTTCCGTCATGGACGGCCCAAAGAATGTCATGCAGCCGCGTCTCTGGCCTGCCCAGGACGAGAAGCCCATTTTCTGTCATGATTTTTTGTCATTGAAGTAGGAGCCCACCACATCTATGATGATACTAGGTTTTGTCACAATTATCGTCATAGAAGTGTCATATGTATGACAGAAAAAAAATTCGTTCGGCCCAAAATGTCACGGATGTGTCTTTTTTTGTAGTGCACCCTCATGGGCCCCACGGAGCTCCACCGACGTACTTGTTTCGCCTATATATACCCTTATACCCTAGAAACATCAGGGGGAGCCACAAAACCAATTTTCCACCGCTGCAACCTTCTGTTTCCGGCGATCTGCTGGAGGGGGAATCGATCACGGAGGGCTTCTACATCAACATCATAGCCTCTCCGATGAAGCGTGAGTAGTTTACCACAGACCTTCGGGTCCATAGTTATTAGCTGGATGGCTTCTTCTCTCTCTTTGATCTTCAATACAAAGTTCTCCTCGATGTTCTTAGAGATCTATTCAATGTAATACTCTTTTGCGGTGTGTTTGCCGAGATTCGGTGAATTGTGGGTTTATGAACTTGATTATCTATTAATATTATTTGGTTCTTCTCTGAATTCTTATATGCATGATTTGATATCTTTGCAAGTCTCTTCGAAATATCAATTTAGTTTGGCCTACTAGCTTGATCTTTCTTGCAATGGGAGAAGTGCTTAACTTTGGGTTCAATCTTGCGGTGTCCTTTCCCAATGACGATAGGGGCAGCAAGGCACGTATTGTATTGTTGCCATCGAGGATAAAAATATGGGGTTTATGTCATATTTCTTGAGTTTATCCCTCTACATCATGTCATCTTGCTTAACGTGTTACTCTGTTCTTATGAACTTAATACTCTAGATGCATGCTGGATAGCGGTCGATGTGTGGAGTAATAGTAGTTGATGCAGAATCGTTTAGATCTACTTGACATGGATGTGATGCCTTTATTCATGATCATTGCCTTAGATATCTTCATAACTATGCACTTTTCTATCAATTGCTCGACAGTAATTTGTTCACCCACCGCAATACATGCTATCATGAGAGAAGCCACTAGTGAAACCTATGGCCCCCGGGTCTCTTTCTTATAATATTGAATCTCTTTTATTATCGCATCTCATTTACTAATTTTCAATCTTTACTTTCCAATCTATACAACAAAATACCAAAAATATTTATCTTACTATCTCTATCAGATCTCACTTTCACAAGTGACCGTGAAGGGATTGCCAACCCCTTTATCACGTTGGTTGCGAGGTTCTTGATTGTTTATGCAGGTACTAGGTGACTTGTGCGTTGTCTCCTACTGGATTGATACCTTGTTTCTCAAAAATTGAGGGAAATACTTATGCTACTTTGCTACATCACCATTTCTTCTTCAAGGGAACACCAACGCATGCTCAGGAGGTAGCAAGAAGGATTTCTGGTGCCGTTGCCAGGGAGATCTATGCCAAGTCAAGACATACCAAGTACCCATCATAAAATCTTCTCCCTCGCATTACATTATTTGCCATTTGCCTCTCGTTTTCCTCTCCCCCACTTCACCTTTGCCATTTTCTTCGCCCCTCTTCCATTCGTCCTTCTGTTTGCTCGTGTTACCATGTGCCTTCTATTTTCTTGCATCTTCACTTGCTAAAATTCTATTTATATGGATCATCATCCTCTTGCTAATTTGTTTAAAAGATCCAATTATGATGAACCAATTTCTAGTGAGTTGAGTGCACTAGATTATCTTTATGAGGTGTTGCTTGAAATTCGTGAATCTGAAAATTGTGATGAAGTGCTTTATGAAGTGATTCACATAGATCTTTGAATAAAAAGCATGATTGCAATGATGTTATTATAAATTCTATGAATGTCAATTGTGCTAATAATATGCAAAACCGTAAGCTTGGGGATGCTAGTTTTGCTATGTCCACTACTTGTTGCAATGATCATGATTGGGGTGATTCTTCTTATGATCTTGAAAATTTATTTAAGCCCCATGATGAATATGAGATTGATAATAGTGTTTGCAATATTATTGAAAGTGGGTTTGGAAGAGTGTCAACTTTAGATCCCACATATTGGGAGAATGTTCAATCTTATGAAATTTTTGATAAAAGTGGGTTTGGAGAGATCATGACTTTAATTAATGTTAATCCCACTATTTTGGAAGAGTGTCAACTTTGCATGCATGTGGATCATGTTGGAAATATTTTATGTGATAGCTATTTTGTTGAATTTTCTTATGATCCCACATGTAATTATTATGAGAGAGGAAAATATGATTGTAGAAATTTTCATGTTACTAAATTACCTCTCGTTATGTTGAGATTGCTATTGTTTCTTTCCTCTTCCTTGCATATGCTAGTTTTTGCTTGCTATGATAATTTATTTGCCTATAGGATGCCTATGCATAGGAAGTATGTTAGACTTAGATGTTTTGTCACGTGTTTCATGATGCTCTCTTTGTGCTTCAGTTCTTGTCTTTCATGTGAGCATCATTGAAATTATCAATGCCTAGCTAGGGTTGTTAAACGATAGCGCTTGTTGGGAGGCAACCCAATTTTATTTTTGTTCTTTGCTTTTTTGCTCCTGTTTAGTAATAAATAATTCATCTAGCTTCTGTTATAATTGTGTTTTTTATGTTTTAATTAGTTTTAGTTCCAAGTAAAGCCTTTAGGATCTTCTTGGGTGATTGTTGTTTGATCTTGCTGATAAAAATAGAAAGTATGCGCTCACGAAAATAATTTTCATTTTTTTTACCAGAGAGCGATAAAATATCAATTCCAGCTGCATTAGATTAATATACAAATTTTCCTGGTCGTCCTAACTTTTCAGAATATTTGGAGTTACAGAAGTATTCGAAACCTACAGATTGCTACAGACTATTATGTTTTTGACAGATTCTGTTTTTTCGTGTGTTGTTTGCTTATTTTGATGCATCTATGGCTAGTATCGGGGGGTATGAACCATAGAGAAGTTGGAATACAGTACGTTTAACACCAATATAAATAAAGAATGAGTTAATTACAATACCTTAAAGTGGTGGTTTATTTTGTTATACTAACGGAGCTCACGAGATTTTCTGTTGAGTTTTGTGTTGTGAAGTTTCAAGTTTTTGGGTAAAGATATGATGGATTTTGGAACAAGGAGTGGCAAGAGCCTAAGCTTGGGGATGCCCAAGTCCCCCCAAGGTAAAATTCAAGGACAACCAAAAGCCTAAGCTTGGGGATGCCCCGGAAGGCATCCCCTCTTTCGTCTTCGTCTATCGGTAACTTTACTTGAGGCTATATTTTTATTCACCACATGATATGTGTTTTTCTTGGAGCGTCTTGTATGATTTGAGTCTTTGCTTTTTATTTTACCAGAATCATCCTTGCTGTACACACCTTTTGGGAGAGACACGCATGAATCGGAATTTATTAGAATACTCTATGTGCTTCACTTATATCTTTTGATCTATACAATTTTGCTCTAGTGCTTCACTTATATCTTTTTAGAGCACGGTGGTGGTTTTATTTTATAGAATTATATCTTTTGAGCTATACAATTTTGCTCTAGTGCTTCACTTATATCTTTTTAGAGCACGGTGGTGGTTTTATTTTATAGAAATTATTGATCTCTTATGCTTCACTTATATTATTTTGAGAGTCTTTTAGAACAACATGGTAATTTTCTTTGGTTATAAAATTAGTCCAAATATGATGGGCATCCAAGATGGGTATAATAAAAAAAATTCATATAAAGTGCGTTGAATAGTAGGAGAAGTTTGATACTTGATGATTGTTTTGAGACATGAGGATGGTGATATTAGAGTCATGCTAGTTGAGTAATTGTGAATTTGATAAATACTTGTGTTGAGGCTTGCAAGTCTCGTAGCATGCACGTATGGTAACCATTGTGTAAAAAATTTGAAGCATGAGGTATTTCTTTGATTGTCTTCCTTATGAGTGGCGGTCGGGGACAAGCGATGGTCTTTTCCTACCAATCTACCCCCCTAGGAGCATGCGCGTAGTGCTTGGTTTTTTGATGACTTGTAGATTTTTGCAATAAGTATGTGAGTTCTTTATGACTAATGTTGAGTCCATGGATTATACGCACTCTCACCCTTCCACCATTGCTAGCCTCTCTAGTACCGTGCAACTTTCAGGGTACCATAAACCCACCATTTACCTTCCTTAAAACAGCCACCATACCTACCTATTATGGCATTTGCATAGCCATTCTGAGATATATTGCCATGCAACTTTCCACCGTTCCGTTTATTATGACACGCCCGATCATTGTCATATTTCCTTGCATGATCATGTAGTTGACATCGTATTTGTGGCAAAGCCACTGTTCATAATTTTTCATACATGTCACTCTTGATTCATTGCACATCCCGGTACACCGCCGGAGGCACGCATATAGAGTCTTATTTTTGTTCTAAGTATCGAGTTGTAATCTTTGAGTTGTAAATAAATTGAAGTGTGATGATCATCATTATTAGAGCATTGTCCCATGTGAGGAAATAAAAAAAGAAAGGCCAAATAAAAAAAGGGAAGGCCCAAAAAAATAAAAAAAGAGAAAAAAAGAGAGAGAAAAAGAGAGAAGGGACAATGCTACTATCCTTTTTCCACACACTTGTGCTTCAAAGTAGCACCATGATCTTCATGATAGAGAGTCTCTTATTTTGTCAATTTCATATACTGGTGGGAAATTTTTGTTATAGAACTTTGCTTGTATATTCCAACCATGGGCTTCCTCAAATGCCCTAGGTCTTTGTGAGCAAGCAAGTTCGATGCATACCCACTTAAGTTCCTTTTGTTGAGCTTTCATACATTTATAGCTCTAGTGCATTCATTGCATGGCAATCCCAACTCACTCACATTGACATCTATTGATGGGCATCTCCATAGCCCATTGATATGCCTAGTTGATGTGAGACCATCTTCCTCCTTTTTGTCTTCTCCACAACCACCACTCTATTCCACCTATAGTGCTATGTCCATGCCTCATGCTCATGTATTGCGTGAAAGTTTAAAGGGTTTGAGATTACTAAAGTATGAGACAATTGCTTGGCTTGTCATCAGGGTTGTGCATGATTCGATTATTTTGTGTGACGAAGATGGAGCATGACCAAACTATATGATTTTGTAGGGATGAACTTTCTTTGGCCATGTTATTTTGAGAGGACGTAATTACTTTGTTCGTGTGCTTGAAGTATTATTATTTTTATGTCAATATTAAACTTTTGTCTTGAATCTTTCGGATCTGAACATTCATGCCACAATAAAGAAAATTACATTGATAAATATTTTACGTAGCACTCCACATCAAAAGTTCTGTTTTTATCATTTACCTACTCAAGGACGAGCAGGAATTAAGCTTGGGGATGCTTGATACGTCTCCAACGTATCTATAATTTTTTATTGTTCCATGCTATTATATTATCTGTCTTGGATGTTTAATGGGCTTTAATATGCTATTTTATATTATTTTTGGGACTAACCTATTAACTGGAGGCCCAGTGCCAGTTCCTCTTTTTTTGCCTATTTCAGTGTTTCGCAGAAAAGGAATACCAAACGGAATCCAAACGGAATGAAACCTTCGCGATGATCTTTCTTGGACCGAAAGAAAACTAAGAGACTTGGAGTGGAAGTCTGGAACTCCGTGAGGCAGCCATGAGGCAGGAGGGCGTGCCCCCACCCTCATTGGCCCCACGGAGCTCCACCGATGTACTTCTTTCGCATATATATACCTATACCCTAGAAACATCAGGGGGAGCCACGAAACCACTTTTCCACCGCCGCAACCTTCTATACCCGTGAGAGCCCATCTTGGGACCTTTTCTGGCGATCTGCCGGAGGGGGAATCGATCACGGAGGGCTTCTACATCAACACCATAGCCTCTCCGATGAAGCGTGAGTAGTTTACCATAGACCTTCGGGTCCATAGTTATTAGCTAGATGGCTTCTTCTCTCGCTTTGATCTTCAATACAAAGTTCTCCTCGATGTTCTTGGAGATCTATTCGATGTAATACTCTTTTGCAGTGTGTTTGCCGAGATTTGATGAATTGTGGGTTTATGAACTTGATTATCTATGAATATTATTTGGTTCTTCTCTGAATTCTTATATGCATGATTTGATATCTTTGCAAGTCTCTTCGAATTATCGATTTAGTTTGGCCTACTAGATTGATCTTTCTTGTAATGGGAGAAGTGCTTAACTTTGGGTTCAATCTTGCGGTGTCCTTTCCCAATGACGATAGGGACAGCAAGGCACGTATTGTATTGTTGCCATCGAGGTTAAAAAGATGGGGTTTATGTCATATTGCTTGAGTTTATCCCTCTACATCATGTCATCTTGCTTAACGTGTTACTCTGTTCTTATGAACTTAATACTCTAGATGCATGTTGGATAGCGGTCGATGTGTGGAGTAATAGTAGTTGATGCGGAATCGTTTCGATCTACTTGACACGGACGTGATGTATTTATTCATGATCATTGCCTTAGATATCTTCATAACTATGCGCTTTTCTATCAATTGCTCGACAGTAATTTGTTCACCCACCGCAATACATGCTATCATGAGAGAAGCCACTAGTGAAACCTATGGCTCCCGGGTCTCTTTCTTATAATATTGCATCTCTTTTATTATCGCATCTCATCTACTAATTTGCAATCTTTACTTTCCAATCTATACAACAAAATACCAAAAATATTTATCTTACTATCTCTATCGGATCTCACTTTCGCGAGTGACCGTCAAGGGATTGACAAGCCCTTTATCGCGTTGGTTGTGAGGTTCTTGATTGTTTGTGCTCGTACTAGGTGACTTGTGTGTTGTCTCCTACTGGATTGATACCTTGGTTCTCAAAAACTAGGGGAAATACTTACGCTACTTTGCTACATCACCCTTTCCTCCTCAAGGGAAAACCAACGCATGCTCAAGAGGTAGCATCAACTTGCAGATAGGATTACACAATGAAAAGGTATGAGATGTATGTGGCAATTTCATGGAACATCGCAAAAAAGGAGAGGCAGCGGTGAGCCTATACAGTGTGCTATGGTAGGTCACTCCTCCATTGCAATCATCATGACATGTTATTTGTATGTCAGTTCTATTGGCCAAGTTTCTTAGGGACAGTTATTATGAGTTATCCTTAGAAAATAAGCACATGTGAATATAAGCTCCAGGTAATAAGCCAACTAGTTCTTTTCATTGCCTTCCTTTTCGGCTTATCTTTGGTATGATCAGTGAAAAGACTAGATTGCATTATATTTTATCATTTTTCTGCCCATATGAAAATTAATTTGACTTGCAAACATCACAAATTGAACCCACTGCAATAATTAATATGATAGGAAAACAGACCATGACTATTTGTTCAAAATGCAAATACAAAGATACCATCTACTTGGCACAATCTACATTGGTCAATGTCTTCCATAGAGATCTCATTACCTAATTTAAATGAAGAACGCATGAGCCACATTTAAATGAAGAACGCACGACACACATTTAAATGAAGAACAATTATTTATTGAAATTCGATCCAAGTGGTTGGTTATTATCATATAGCAGCACCACCTAGCATCATATAGCAGCAGCAGCAGTGTGCAATTCATCATATACCAGTAGTAGCTCATCATATAGCAGCAGGAGGAGTAGCTCATAGCAATTCATCATATAGCAGCAGCAGAAGCAGCTCATAGCAATTCATCATATAGCAGCAGCAGGACCAGCTTATAGCAACTCATCATATAGCAGCAGCAGCTCATCGCAATTCATCCTATAGCAGCAGCTCATAGCAATTCATCATTTAGCAGCAGCAGGAGCAGCTCATAGCAATCATATAGCAACAGCAGAAGTAGCTCATAGCAATTCATCGTATAGTGGATCAGAATGAAAATTTGGCAAAAAATCAGGGGAGATCCTCACCTTGTTGAATGAGCTCATCCTTCAACAGCACCTCAAGGCCACGGCCTGGGAGGAGGGGAGGGGGAATAAGGTGCCTTCTACCGCAGTGTGGCATCAACCATAGTTGTGCGGCACCCGCCGGAGTAGTGCGTTGGACGGACTACAGTGGAGCAGCTGCTGGAGACCATGAGAATGAGGGGTTCCAGGGGGAGGAGTAGCCGGGGAGATTTGGCCCTACCCGCTGGCCATGTAGCCTAGCTGGACAGAGCATCATCAAGGACTAGGCCAGATGGGACCAGTGGTGATGGCTCGCTGGAGGAACCCTATCGCTGCAGGCAGGGGATCGAGGTGGAGGGAAAGGGGAGAGGAGATGCAAGTGGGCAGGGCAATTGCATTTTGAGTGTAATATAGGCAGACAACAGAGTCATTTCACTATTCCCCTTCCCTTCAATTTTTAGTAAGCTTCTACCCGAAACACCCCCCTCCAAAGCGAAATAAGTTAAGCCCAAGCCCATAACTCAAAAATGACTTCTCTACATCTTTTATGGCTTATTTTGACAATAAGCTCTGAAAGGCGGAATAGAACTGGCCCTTAACCTGCAATTCAATTGTGCGTGCAATAATGAATCACTCCTGCCTGCTATAGTGTACATTTAGGCATCATCATACATGGCATAACCTAATACATGTGCATTCCATTGTAGAATCTGGAATATGCAATGTTTATGTTAGTTCATACGTTGCACATGATGTTTAAATGCCCCTTAAATCTAGTCAGTCAAGTGATGCTCTTTGAGCCTCCTTCTTTGATTCTTTTCTTGATACATATGTTCAATTGCTTGTTTGCATCAGCCAGCCATACCAGAACTGTTTTCTTTGATTACTTGCTATTCTTGACCTAACACTCTAACAGAGCTTGTCAATGATCTAAACACTAAGGGCTGTTGTAGTGGGGGCTTGTCTAACTCATAGGTGACATAAAGGTTTGGCTGTACACTAAAGTAGGCTCTCCAAGAGTACCTGGAGATCCAGTTAGAAGGTATGCCTAGTTTTTACATAGTGCACACATAGTAAATGCTCATCTCATTGTGTGCAAGTGCAAGAGATGTGGCATGTTTCATTATGTGGTGTTGTTTTGTTATAATCTCATCCTTTTGTGTTGTTCATAGACTGGAAAGTATGCATATTTATGTTCCTAGGAGACGAGTAACTAGTTTGTGTCACCTTGCAGAGGGGGTGCAATGAAGATAAGATTGAGGATTTCCAAGTACAAGATGTTAGGAAGGAGCCTTGCAAGAGAAGTAGGAGCAGTGCTGAGCCTGTTCAACCTATTAAGGTAAGTCGCTATATCCAACTCAACAGTTCAATTCCTTGTTTGTTTCAGACATAGTTAATTTGCTCTTTTCAATTGCTTTATTTTTCCTCGGTTAATGAGATGCCCAAACAATGATGCCTAATGTTGGGTACTTGTATAACTATTAGTTGACATAATTAAAGGCCTTACCATTTAATTACTCTAGCGAAGTGTGCCGAAAGGTTTGAAGTCTATTAACCAACTATTACTGCATGAGGCTCACAATCTAGTTTATACTAGGCTAATGATTGCATAGCTTTGCTTGCTGTAGTAGGTTTGTATGAATCCCTCTGCTGTTCATTATGCTCCCTAAGACTTTAATTGAGCTACAGAATGGCTAACTGCTTGCTTACTTATACGCAACGTGTTGTCTAAATTTGTAACCTGTCTATGTTTTGGATTTGGCCCCAACATCATGCTCCTCTGGTGAGCTAAGAGAGATTTCTGTATGCAGGCTGCACAGACTACCATTTTTATAATTTTTAAAATATCACCTGCTTATGCTTCATGACGTGTAACATTATTGTTAGTCCTGTTTTTCCATGTACAAAATAGTCTGTCTTGCTCACTTCACTGTTGTAACTATATTTTTTCCCTAGTCATGTGTACTTACAGAAACATTTCAGGATGAAATGACATCAACACAAAGATCTGCGAGCAGTGTGGCATGGCCATTACCGAATGATTATGGATTGGAATTGGAATGTGCTGATGTTCTCGAGCATCAACTAGAGGTGGCAAGACAACGTGTACATGATTCTCAACGTACAATCAACAAGTTGAGACTGGACATGTAGGTATTAGATGCGGGAGTCAGAAAATGAAACAAGACACTGAGGTAATTAACCACGAAGGAATTAGAGATTTTGCACGCTAAAATTTGTGCTATCTGAATCCAGCCAATCCTATTTTCTGAAGAGATAAGTTCTGTTGATGCGTGTCCATGATGTATGAGCTTTATTTGTCCAGTGTATGTAATTTGTTGTTTGTGTATGCTTTATTATCACTGGTGCCAAACTATAATGCCCAGTGGGTATATTAATTTGTTTATTGTATAGTGTAGGATTATTGTACGTTTCCATGCCTTAGTCTTTTTGTTGTATAGTGTTTGTTTTTTAGAGGCGATAGTATAGAGTAGGATAATTCTTGAATATGCTATATCGTTGAAATGGGGGCCCACACGCCCAAATATTTAATGGACGCCATACAAACGAACAAACATGTGTAGTCAAAGCGGGCCTTAATTGGGCTGGTCAAAATAATATTAAGTGGATCCCAAATGATGTGGCCCACCATAACAAGGGCTCTTAGCAGGCCGTTAACAGGCCAAAAGCTCGATAGGGTCGTATAAATGGAAATGGCCCGCGGGCCTCTAGCAGGCCGAAATAGATGTCAATTTTGTCTCGGCCCTTTTACTTTACGGGCCAATAAGAGGCCGGAAGTGTTATGGGGCATAGGAGGCCCAATTTGCAAACTAGGCTTTTAACAGGCCGAAAGTCGCGCTGGGCTGGAATGATGCCCTGCAGTGTGCCCCTAATGGACCTAAAGTTAAAGTCCCAACTATTGTGTGGGCCGTTAATAGGCCGAGAGACAAAATGGGCTAGGAGTTGGCCCATTTACCGAATGGGCCGATTACATGCCTAATGTCACGGCAGGCTAGAATTGGCCCAACTGCAGAATGGGTCGAGAAAAGGCCGAAAGACATTCTGTGCCGTTAACGGGCTGGAACTGACAATGGGCCGCTAACAGGCTAAAAGAAGCCCGGGCCGCAATTGGGCCCAAAGATGTAGAGGGCTGTTAACAGGCTAAAACTGACGATGGGCTGGAAATTGTCAAACGTAGAATGGGCCTTTGATGGGACGATTCTGTGTAACTTGTATGGGTCGTGCTTGTAAATGGGCCTGACTCAAGTAGGCCGCTAATGGGCCGGCCCGCTTATTTTGACAGGCCCGACCTTTTAACCTGAATGGGCCACTGTTGGGCCAGTCCACGTGTCGACATATCATAGGCGCATCTCGCCCATTGGATGAGTGACACTTGTGCCAACGCGGAGCTAACACGTGGTTCCATCGGCCAATGAGAATTTTACATGTGGAAAATCGTCATTGGTCGTGGCTGTTAGCGGGTTATCGGATCCAAAACCGGACCCGATAGCTTAACGGCGACCCTTTGTGGTGGATGCCACATGTCGGTCACCCTTGACAAAAGCACTTCCATGACGCAGCATTTATCATCATGGAAGTGAACACTTCTGTGATGATAATTTTGGTAATGTCATGGAACACTTCTACGACAGCACAAGCATGACTATCTTGATTCTGTCATAAAATCGTCATGGATGTACATGCATGACAGAAAACGCGACCTACTGTGACAAAAACGTATCATCACGGAAGTGTATTTTTTTCTAGTGAATGCAGTAGCCCCCGAGACACTGGTCGGGTGGCAACACCAGTTCAGGGGATCGATGTGCCCCTTTAATATTAGTAAATGATAAGCCCGAAGCCCAGTAGCCCCTGAGCCTTAATGTAGGCACGAGTGGCCGAATTAAGAATCGATGTCTGGAGTAAAATCACAAATTATGTGTAATGATTCTATGTATCCAAGTACTCTACATCATTAATGACCGGATCCGCACTGTACAAAACTTTGTTGACCGACCATCGGCTTCAACCTCCTCGGCCAGTAGTTGGGGAGTGTTTGTCCCACTTTATAAAGGACAATGCTAGGCGCCGGCGCTTTCAGCCGGTCGCGCCCCAACCCTTGGATGCGAGCCCGCGTGGCCATTGGATGCAGCAAAAAAACGATTCATCCTGGGCTTCTTCTACCTCGGGCTAGATCTGCAGCTCCCGCTCAGCGTCCTGATCGCCATCCCTCCAGTCCCCTCTGGTGGCCGTCCTCGTCGTCGGTCCCCACCCTCGCCATTTGTCCTCGTTCGCTAGTCCCCATCCTCGTCGGTTGGCCGTCCTATTCGCCAGTCCCCATCCTCATCGGTCGTCTTCATCGTCGCCTCGACCCTTGCAACAACTGCACCTGCCATTGCAGCTCTCAATGGCGACGAGGGTAGCTCCCTCGCCGCCCCTCGCTGTTGATGCTTGCTGTAGCCGACGGCGACGACCACCCAGTCAGTCGACGCCATTGAAAACCGTCGCAAACCCCCTGTGTTGCAAACGCTGGAAGAAAACCTTCAACCCCTGGATGGAAAAGCTTCAACCCCTATATGGAAAAGCTTCAACCGGCAAAACGAATCAGTGGAGAGATGCAACTGCTCTTGCAAAATGCTTCAACCTTAGATTTAAAAAGTTTCAAACAGATGATAGAGAGAGCTTCAATCAAGCGCCGCTCAAGAATGACAAAAAGTTTCAAATCGTTTCCAGAAAAGCTTCAACCGTGGACAGAAAAAGCTTCAACTGTGTATGAAAACAGCTTCAACCGTTGGAGAAAAAGCTTCAACCAGACACTACAATCCAAAGAAAAGTTGCCAATGTTGATAGTAAAAGATTCAACTGTATATGGGAAAAGCTTCAAACGGCTATCGGCGACAGAAAAGCTGTGGTTGCAACCCGCGGTTACCTCGGTCACCGTCATCGTGCACCCCTGCCGCCGTGGGGTTGCAACACATGGACATCGCCGTGGTAGCACCCCGTCGTCCCCGGTTGCAACATCTCCCTAATAGCAGCTGGAACTACTTCGGTATTTCCCCGTAGGGGGAGGGATGATGTAGCACAACGACAGTAGAGTATTTCCCTCAGTTATCAAACCAAGGTATCGAACTAGTAGGAGAACCAAGCAACACAACGTAAACAGCCCCTGTACACAAATGACAACACCTCAAAACCCGACGTGTTAAAGGGGTTGTCAATCCTTTCGGGTAACGATGCCAGAAATTGGTGTGTGGTGGTAAAAAGATTGTAAAAGATTGGATAAATAGATCGCAAATAAAATAAAGTGCAGCAAAGTATTTTTGGTTTAATAGATCTGAAAATAAAAGCAAGGAAAAAGTAGATCACAAAGGCAAATATATGAGAAATAAGACTCGGGGGCCGTAGGTTTCACTAGTGGCCTCTCTCAAGAAAAAATAGCAAACGGTGGGTAAACAAATTACTGTTGGGAAATTGATAGAACTTCAAGTAATTATGCTAGAAATTCTCCTTGATGGCAGCTGGAAATACGTCGGTATTTCCCCGGAGAGGGAGGGATGATGTAGCACAGCGACGGTAGAGTATTTCCCTCAGTTATGAAACAAAGGTAATGAACCAGTAGGAGAACCAAGCAACACAATGTAAACAGCCCCTGCACACAAATAACAACACCCCACAACCCGACGTGTTAAAGGGGTTGTCAATCCCTTTCGGGTAACGGTGCCAGAAATTGATGTGTGACGGTAAAAAGATTGTAATAGATTGGATAAATAGACCACAGATAAAATAAAGTGCAGCAAAGTATTTTTGTATTTTTGGTTTAATATATCTGAAATAAAAGCAAGGAAAAAGTAGATCGCAAATGCAAATATATGAGAAATAAGACCCGGGGGTCGTAGGTTTCACTAGTGGCTTCTCTCAAGAAAAATAGCAAACAATGGGTAAACAAATTACTGTTGGCCAATTGATAGAACTTCAAATAATTATGATGATATCCAGGCAATGATCATTACATAGGCATCACGTCCGAGATTAGTAGACCGACTCCTGTCTGCATCCACTACTATTACTCCACACATCGGTCGCTATCCAGCATGCATCTAGTGTATTAAGTTCATGGGAAAATGGAGTAATGCAATAAAAACGATGACATGGTGTAGACAAGATCTGTTTATCTATATGGTGGTAGATATAGATCTCATCTTTTTATCCTTAGTAGCAACGATACATATGTGTCGGTTCCATTTCTGTCACTGGGATCAAGCACAATAAGATCGAACCCACTACCGGGCACCTCTTCCCATTGCAAGATTAATAGATCGAGTTGGCCAGACAAAACCCAAATATCAGAGAAGAAATGCGAGGCTATAAGAGATCATGCATAAAAGAGATCAAAGAAACTCAAATACTTTCACGGATATAAAAACATAGATCTGATCATAAACTTGAAGTTCATCGATCCCAACAAACACACCGCAAATATGGATCTCCAAGAGACCATTGTATTGAGGATCAAGAGAGAGAGACGAAGCCATCTAGCTACTAACTACGGACCCGAAGGTCTACAAAGAACTACTCACGCATCATCGGAGATGCACCAATGGAAGTGGTGAACCCCCTCGTGATGGTGTCTAGATTGGATCTAGTGATTTTGGACCCTGCAGTAGCTGGATGAATATTTCATCGACTCCTCTAAGATTTTTGGAATATTTGGGTATTTATAGAGCAAAGAGGCGGTCTGGGGGGCACCCGAGGTGGGCACAACCCACCGGGGCGCGCTAGGGCTCCTAGCGCGCCCTGGTGAGTTGTGCCCCCCTCGGGGCACTCCCGGGTGCAACCAGGGCCCATTTGCTTCCTTTTGGACCATAAAAAATCACCGTAAAGTTTCATGCCATTCGGACTCCGTTTGATATTGATTTCCTGCGATGTAAAAAAACATGGAAAAACAGGAACTCGAAGTGGGCACTATGTCAATAGGTTAGTACCAAAAATGATATAAAATGACTATAAAATGATTATAAAACATCCAAGATTGATAATAAAATAGCATGGAACAATCAAAAATTATAGATACGTTGGAGACGTATCAGCATCCCTAAGCTTAACTCCTACTCGTCCTCGAGTAGGTAAATGATAAAAACATAATTTTTGATGTGGGGTGTTGTTCATCAAGTCATATCATATTCTTTTCTTTATAGCATGGACATTTGGACTTTTATATGATTCAAAGCAATAGTCTAGTTTTGACATAATAATATAGATACTCAAGCATATCAACAAGCAACCATGTCTTTCAAAATATCAGTGCTAAAATAAGTTATCCCTAGCCCATCATGCTCAAACATTGATCCATTCATGAAACACACTGGAATATTAACTACACCCAATACTTGAGCACAATCATATTGCCTCCTAGTTGGTGCTTTTATGAGAGAAGATGGAGACTCAAATTTCAAAATAAAAATTGCATAAAGTAAAAGAAAGTCCCTTTGTAGAGGGAAGTAGGGATTTGTAGAGGTGCCACAGCTCAATGTGAAAAACTTAGAGATAAAAACATTTTGGGAGGTGTATCCATCCCACCAACGAAAACGACTTAGAGTTCCCAATACTTTCCATGCTAGATATGCCATAGGCGGTTCCCAAATAGAAAATAAAGTTTATTCCTTTTTCCACCATAACTTTCACTTTCCATGGCTAACCGTATCCATGAGTGCCCTCCATACCAACACTTTCCAAGGAATTTATTATTTGACAACATAAAGTAAATTCATTTCTTTTTGCATTTCGGGACTAGGCATCCCTAATACCTTTGACTTACTCTCGTGCAATGACAAGTGAATAAACACTCATCTTGAGAATAACACATCTAGCATGGAAAATATTAGCCACCCCTCACCGCTCCACGAGCGCAACAAACACACAAAAGAGAAGTTTATTTTGAAAATTAGAGATGGCACATGCAAATTTGCTTAGGATGGCAAAATAATACTGCATATAGGTAGATATAGTGGACTCATGTGGCAAAACTGGTTTAAAGGATTTTGGATGCACAAGTAGAGGTCATACTTAGTGCAAAATCAAGGCTAGCAAAAGATTGGGAAGCGACCAACCAAGAAACGAATAATCTCATAAGCAAGCATTAATCATAATTAACACCGAATAATGCACCACAAGTAGGATATAATTTTCATTGCATGACTATTGACTTTCGTACTTGCATAGGGAATCACGAACCTTAACACCCATATTCTTACTAGAGCACAATTACTCATCAACATAACTCACATATCACATCATCATATCTCAAAACTATTACTAAGAATCAAGTTTAGTTTGTCCACTGATCTTCATGGCATTTTCTTTACTTTATCCTTATTGGATATCTATCACTTCTGGACTAATTTTCATGAGTTGCTTTTCATAAGCTCAACCAAATATAAGTGAAGATCATGAGCATAACAAAATTTCTTTCTCTCAAAATAATTTAAGTGAAGCAAGAGAGAATTTCTTAAAAAAATTACTAACTCTCAAACAAATCTAAGTGAAGCAAGAGAGCATTTCTTCAAAAATAACAAAGCACACCGTGCTCAAAAAGATATAAGTGAAGCACTAGAGCAAGTCCTAGCTCATAAAAGATTTAAGTGAAGCATAGAGAACAATTCTAACAAGTCATGACATAATTTTGGCTCTCTCAAATAGGTGTGTCCAGCAAGGATTGATAACTTAAAACACAAAATAAAACAAGCAAAGACACATATCATACAAGATGCTCCAAGCAACACATATCATGTGACGAATAAAAATATAGTCTCGAGTAAAATACCGATAGTTGTTGGAAGAAAGCGGGTATGCCACTCGGGGTCATCCCAAGCTTAGTTGGTTGCTCATTCCTGGATAATAGCTTGGGATGCTGGGGCATCCCCAAGCTTAGGCTCTTACATCCTTCCTTCATCCATCATAAGATAACCCAAAACTTGAAAAGTTCAATCACACAAAACTCAACAAAGCCTTCGTGAGATCCCTTATTATAAGAATAATAAACCACTACTATAAGTGTTGTATCAAACCAATTCATATTTTGTTTTCATATCATATCTACTGTATTCCATCTTTTCTATGGCATAAACTCATCAAAGAAAACCATAGAGCCATCCAAATAAGCACACAACACAAAGAAAACAGAATATGTCAAAACAGAACAGTTTGTAGCAATCTGACTATTTCGAATACTTCTGTAACTCAAAAAACACCAAAAAATTAGGACGGCCTAAGAAATTTGTATATTGATATACTGAAATTGTAATGGATATTTTATCGCTCTCTGGTAAAAAATTAAAATTAATTTCATGAGCACAAACTTTCTGTTTTTTCAGCAAGATCAAACAACTATTGCCCAAGAAGATCCTAAAGGCTTTACTTGGGAAAAACACTAATTAAAACATAAAAAACACAATCATAACAGTAGCACAATTGTGCTAACACTCAAGATCAGAAAGCAAAAGGCAAAAATAAATTTTATTCATTGGGTTGCCTCCCAACAAACGTTATAGTTTTATGCCCTTAGCTAGGCATAAAGCAAGGATCTAAGTTTTGTCATCCTTGTTCTTCTTAATTTTCTTGGGGGTATTTTTATCAGGAGGTTTTGTAAACACAACATAGAACATATTATCCATAGAAACTTTAGCATTCCTTAGTTGATTTTCATCATAACCCCTTTGATTTCCCGCTACAATCCAAGAATAGTGTTGATTAACATTATTAAAAACTTGTTGGATTATACCTAGAACGGGGACCTCCTTTTTCAGATTCTCATCAAAGATATTATTATCCACAAGCAAATTCCTTAGTGCATAGTCACTATTGTAAACAATTTTGTCTATCACGGGTTTTTCAGGATTCATACCATAAAAATCAAAGATTTCCCTAGCTTCCCGAATTATGTAGTCAAACTCGTTCGTAAGAACAAGAGTGGCCAACTTTTTGGCTTTTGGATTCATTATTTCAGGAAGCTCAAAAAACAATCTTTGCAAAGTAGGATGAGTGCGGATAAATTTGCTTTCAAGTTTCAGAACTAGTGCTGAAATAGCATCCGCATAAGATCTAGTAGTTCTAAGTATAGGAGCATCATCAAGACTCAAATTTCCAACACAATTGAAGAATTCTTGGATACGTACTTTTCCCATAATGTTCCCTTGCCCCAAGATAATAGTTTTAGCATCCAGATTGCCTATACGTCCAATCTTAGGAGTCAGGCCATCATCTGTTGGTGCCATTCCGAAATCACTCATGATTGCAAGCAAAGGATAGATCCGACGAGAAAACGGCGAATGGAAAAAGAGAGGCGAATAAAACGGCAAATTCTTGTGAAGTGGGGGAGAGGAAAACGAAAGGAAAATGGCAAATAATGTAAATTGCGAGGAGATGAGATTTATGATTAAAACCTGGTATATGTTGAAGATCCTCCCCGGCAACGGCGCTAGAAATTCTCCTTGATGGCAGCTGGAAATACGTCGGTATTTCTCCGGAGAGGGAGGGATGATGTAGCACAGCGACGGTAGAGTATTTCCCTCAGTTATGAAACAAAGGTAATGAACCAGTAGGAGAACCAAGCAACACAATGTAAACAGCCCCTGCACACAAATAACAACACCCCACAACCCGACGTGTTAAAGGGGTTGTCAATCCCTTCCGGGTAACGGTGCCAGAAATTGATGTGTGACGGTAAAAAGATTGTAATAGATTGGATAAATAGACCACAGATAAAATAAAGTGCAGCAAAGTATTTTTGTATTTTTGGTTTAATATATCTGAAAATAAAAGCAAGGAAAAAGTAGATCGCAAATGCAAATATATGAGAAATAAGACCCGGGGGTCGTAGGTTTCACTAGTGGCTTCTCTCGAGAAAAATAGCAAACAATGGGTAAACAAATTACTGTTGGCCAATTGATAGAACTTCAAATAATTATGATGATATCCAGGCAATGATCATTACATAGGCATCACGTCCGAGATTAGTAGACCGACTCCTGTCTGCATCCACTACTATTACTCCACACATCGGTCGCTATCCAGCATGCATCTAGTGTATTAAGTTCATGGGAAAATGGAGTAATGCAATAAGAACGATGACATGATATAGACAAGATCCGTTTATCTATATGGCGGTAGATATAGATCTCGTCTTTTTATCCTTAGTAGCAATGACACATACGTGTCGGTTCCCTTTCTGTCACTGGGATACAGCACCGTAAGATCGAACCCACTACTGGGCACCTCTTCCCATTGCAAAATAAATAGATCGAGTTGGCCAGACAAAACCCAAATATCGGAGAACAAATACGAGGCTATAAGAAATCATGCATAAAAGAAATCAAAGAAGCTCAAATACTTTCATGGATATGAAAACATAGATCTAATCATAAACTCGAAGTTCATCTATCCCAACAAACACACACAAAGAGTTACATCATATGGATCTCCAAGAGACCATTGTATTGAGGATCAAGAGAGAGAGAGATGAAGCCATCTAGCTTGTAACATCCCAAAATTCTAAATTTTGGAATGTTATATTAAATAAATATTTATGATTTTTTGTTTGGTTTTTGTGTGACTCATTGTGTGAAATTGAGTGGCCTTTGGAAATTTCAGAGACATTTGAATTTTATTTGAATTTGGATTCAACTTGGCATTCAAAATTTATTTCATATACCCCTGACAAATACTTGTTTAAAAGTATGAGAGGAGCTAACATGGCACTCCAAAAAGTCAGGAGAAATTAATGCCAAAAGTTTTTGAATTCAAATTGGAGTTTATTTGGATTTAAGAAAAATGTTTTTTTAATTTGGATTTTTGCCTCTGGAAAAATGTTCATGTTGTAGGGTTTATTTTTCCAATTTTATTGATATATATATGTCCTATATAAAAATACTATAGGTTTCTCTATAATTGGTTTCCTCTCTCTGTGGTATTTCAAGAAAAAAGAACCCAGGCGCGCCACGCACCAGGCCAGCAGGCCCAATCGCCGAGGCCCATCCCAGGCCAGCGCTAGGGCACGCATGCACGGGAGGAACTCCCACGAGCCGCCGCCACCCTCCCGCTCGCGATCTCTCTCTCTTGCGTCTCTCTCTCTTCTTTGTTTTTTCTTTTCGCGCTGGGACCCACCTGGTCTTCTTCCTCCTCACGTAATGAAACAGAACCGGAAGATTGCCATGTCACTCGTGTCCGTGATCTCCGGAATCCGATCCTCGAGGCTGCCCCCTTTCACACGAAGATGTCCTATAAATACCCGAGGTCGTCCTCGTCCGATTCCCCTTTAAAACCCTCGCCAAAACCATCTCTAAGTGACGCCGTCTCCATTCCAATCTAGGCCAGCCGAGCAGAGCTCACCGCTCGACTTCAACCGCCGGTGAGCTCTTCGAGGCATCTCTTTCCAGAGGTTCCTACCCCTCGTCTTTACGCATCTTTTTGACATACTTTAGGCACCCAGGTTCAACCGGAGCCACCGCCTCAAGCTCGCAACGCCGCTGGAGTTCACGCAGAACACGAGAGTTTGCGCCAACGCCAGCTCGACCCCAATGTCTCCTCGCCTCACCATCTACAGAGAATCGGACTCCCTCGCCGCACCGCATCGCCTGGACACTGCCACCGCCGCCCACGACTGCTGAGGCCGCCGCCCCACCGGATCCGAAGCCGACCCGACACGCACGATCTTCTCTGTAAGCGTATGCCTATTCTTCGTTTCAGTTAGAAATAAAAAATATTTGGTTTTTTTATTAACCGGTTTTATTTAGATCGGTTTGTTTGGTAGATCGGTTTTCTTCGGTTAGATCGAACCGGTCCGCTGTTTTTTTATTAAGAGTGGACTAGAGTTTTAGTTATCTTATAGCCGAGCACTGTATAGATTCAGATCACACACTTCCCTGGCCCAATAGGAGCCCGACTTGTAGCTAGTGCCCGATCTGTTTTTTTTCCGTTTCTGCTTAAAAAAATAGAATAGTTCTGATTTTAGATTTCTTATAACTTTTATGTTTTAGATCCAATTTGAGTGATTCCAATTGCCCTAGTTTCATAATTTTGTCTAGTTTCTGTATAAAATAGTTTGGGCCATGTTTTAGTTTTTAAAAAATTGTTTTTATGAGATTTATTCAGATTGGTATTTCTGCTATAAAATGAGGTAGAATTAATATTTTTAGGTGATTCTTTTTGCCACTGCTTTGTTTTGACCTTGCCTAGCAGTAGGACTAATTTGGGTATTTATAGATTTCATTAAAATTAGTTTTACTCGAAAACAACTCTGTTTTACTTTATGTCACTTTGTTTATGTTTTCTGTTGTTTTAATTACTCTAAAAATTATTTTCACCTCTGTTATATTTTATTCCAGATTTGTTTCTGTAGTACTAGAGGGTGAACTTTTATTTATAGAAAAATAAAATGTCTTATTTATTTTTCTTACTAGTTTTGTTTTAAGCATAATTAGAGTTTTAATTTAGCTTTATGTGTTTCCTTTTGCTAGTAAAACTTTATGAAAGATACTTTATGTTAACTTAGTTGATTTAAATTTTATTTTCTGTTAAAGTTATTAGTTTAGTATCTTCTTTGTTAAGTTTTGCTTAGGACAAAACTATTTTTTGTAGTTAAGGCAAAAGGTTTTCCTAGTAGGTTCTCTATAGTTTTCCCCTAGTAGTTCCTTCGATGTGTTATTTGTTTTGTATTGGGTTTTATTATTGAGTTTTTTTATTGTTAGAATGCTTGCTTATGTGAATGTCATGTTTGTTATTATAGATTTCATCGGAGAGTTGTGTATAGTCCTATCAAGTTATTTTCGAGAGCGTTGTTATCTTCATCAAGTAATACCAGGCAAGTTCACTTTGACCATGTTCTCCATACCTATGTTTATTTGCATGTAGTAGCACCCTTTCAACAATCTCTCTGGTAGTGTTATTGAATCTTGTAGTTGAGTAGAATGCATGAGGTAGAAACCCATCCCCCTGTTACCAAACCCGGGACGTTACATAGTTTTAGTGCTACGCTATAGTAGACGGGGTTTGGTATGAGTGCATGAGAGTGGTGTGAAGACGGAGGACTCTACGTCAATGGCGAAAACTTCATGATGGCACCGGCAAGGACTGCATCTTCAGGACTCCTCAAGATTTCGAGACTCGAGACAAGAATTCAATACACACTACTAGGTGAAGGACGGTTGACGGCCACGCTGGAGAAACCAGTGGTTGGCCGGGATGCATGGAGAAGCGCCATGACATCTTGCGGAAAGCTTCACCCAGACTCAAAGAGATGGAAGAATACTTCATGCCCGGAAGCTTACCTGTGCAACCGCAAGTCACTATGGGATCTGGCTTGGTTGACCTTAGTTGTGACTCTGGCTGGGATGGTGCTAGCAGATGTAGAACTACGGTAGGATTGGATGAGCATCGGACGGTGGTCAGAGGAACTCTTCGGAAGACCATGTTTCGGTCATATTGTTCTCAAACACCCTGAAGTGCGAGAATGTAAAGAGAGGGATCGAATCTTGCAGGTAAAGTGTACAAACCTCTGCAGAGGGTTAAAACCTAATCGATTAGCCGTGTCCCCGGTTACGGACAATTTGAGCCTCTGGACTTGGATCTATCTCGGAACTCTCAACACCGGACTGATAACTTAATTGTGGGCAACTTATGATGATTTGGGCTATGAGACATCGGTTGGTGGAACCATGTCATGATAGAAAACTCCGTAGTACAGACTCCGGATAATTCCTTTGATGTAGGGAAAATAAAACCAGCTTTTACGCAAACAAAACCCAGATACAAAGCCACAAAGCCATACTACATATAGTATAGTTTATCATCTGTTTTCTCTTATGGTGATCTTGCCGGTACATTCAATGTACTGACCTACACGGCTACAACGTATCATGTTGCAGGATTTTATATACAACGAGTGAGTTTCGTTGATTGGGTTACGGTCTACACTCAACCTACCGATGGCGTTGATGGGACTCCACACCCGATTGTTTGTTTCCGCTGAGACTTATGAGGTATATATTAGTTTTACGTTATTTATACATGTGATTGCACTTTGATATATACATTGATGTATTGTGTGTGCCAGCATACCGATCCAGGGATGGCACAGATACACAGAGGCTTGACCGTCTGAGGTCGGGTCGCTATAGATATGGTATCAGAGCACATGTTGACTGTAGAACGTGACCCTAGAAACCGGAAAGCCCGAGGACAGGAAATCTCTAAAATTTTATTTTCAAAAAACATCCCTTACTTCTTATCTTTTCTGATTTTATAAAATATCCTCTCTTTCCTCAAATAGTTAGAATATACCCCTTTCCCTTTTGACCACACAGAGGGTCAACTGAAGCCGCTCCAAGAAGGACAAGATATCGGACAACCGATGACCATTTCAGAGTAAACAGGATTTGACCATGCATTAGAAGAGTTGAAGCTACACCAGTTGAAGACTCCAACGACTTGAAGAATCAGAAGAATTATTTGACCGTTAGAGGACCAAACCCCTGTTATACACTTACGTTAGATGCAACAATTTGTGAGCTATCATTTGTTTGATGTTTTTCCGACAGCCACAAAATAAAACTCGTTTCTTCAAAACTATTGTTTGTATTGTGTGTATCCCTCCCCACCTCTCTCTTCTCTCACCCTAAAACCCTTGGACCCAATAGATGATGAATGAAGTTGGACTGGTATTCTTTGGACCGAAAACCCAGCCGGAGGCAAAGCTATGGATTCAGAACATGGAGAATCACTTCGGGAGCAATTTGGTTTCAAGGAAGTATGAAGTATCGTATGCTCTTCAGTACTTTAAAGGAAGTGGTGCAACATGGTGGCAGATGCATCAAGCTATACAGGGATGGAATGGAGCAAGGACTTGGGAAGAATTCAAGAAGACTCTGACAAGATCCCGTCTTATCCGAAAGCACCATGATACCCCAAGAAATAAACCTTGTGCCTACAAGATTTGCGGAGAAATAGGACACACCCAGGATGAACACAAGGATGGATGCCCTCATTGTGAGGAGAAACACCCAACTGAGGAATGCCCAACTAGTCAGGTGACTTGTTTCTTGTGTGAAGGAACCACCCACTACCCAGCTCCTTGTCACATTTACACCACGGTGCAACAAACTATTCAGAAGCAGGAAGAAGGAATGAAAGAAGCCCTCCGAGAAGTTATGAAAGAACCCGTGATTAAGGAAAGTGTTGAAGACCCTGATGGAGAAAGCCTCAACAGATTTTACTCCAATGACTGTTATTCATGTGGAGAAGAAGGACATTTTTCACAGTATTGCACCAAAGAAAGAAAAGAGTATCTGGGATACTTCCCGACAGAAGCAGTGGAGTTTGATCCACAGGGAATAGAACGTTTGATCAGAACAAAGAAAACCAGGAAGAGAAAACAAAGACACCCTCAGAACAACCCAATTTCTGCAAAGAGGGACAAGAGTCATATTACCTGTTTTGAATGTAAGGACGTCGGGCATTATGCCAATGAGTGTCTCAAAAGGAAGCAAGGAACTCAAGGAGCAGGCACCATCACCAAGAAGCCTCGAGACATGCCGGAAGTTATTTGTTTTCGTTGCAAGGAAGCAGGACATTTTGCTAGGGATTGTTCAAATCATGAGAAAGGTGGAGCTGAGTAGTGGAGATGTTGATAACCGGAATAAGGGTAGTATGGAAAACATTTTTTTTCATGAGAACGCGGGGTTGAGTTATGTAATAGATTACTCAGAGATTGTAATAATTCATGACTCAATAAAGTTGATATGTCATATGCTGAAAGGCTTTAAGGAGTTGTTATGTTTTATCTTGGAAATTAATATTCTAGGTGAACATGGAAGAAAATGAGTTGTGATGCATAAACTGGATGTTGGAAATTGAGTTTGAAGTTTTGTTTGGATGATATGAATGTGTACCCAAGGAGATATGTACCTTATTCTGAGCACCATTTTTGTTTTACAACTGCAGATGAAGACCCTTTATGAGTCTTTCCTTAAGGGCCCGGAAATGATCATGACCCTGACAAGTGATCATGATTACCCGAAGATCCTGAAGGACATGATGAAGCATATTCACCTTGAAGGAGATGCAGTCTACAAAGGCTACCCCTTCATGCAAAAGGGAGTGGAACTTTGGTATGTGGAGGTACACCT
The DNA here is from genome assembly GCF_056163025.1 of Triticum urartu. Lineage (NCBI taxonomy): Eukaryota > Viridiplantae > Streptophyta > Magnoliopsida > Poales > Poaceae > Triticum > Triticum urartu. The sequence goes on from NC_141877.1 coordinate 229,030,899, forward strand.
CCACCGTATGAAAGGAGTTTGCCCAACGACGATGGGGCAGTACTTTTTCATCTCACGTGTACCACAAGCAAATTTCTTCGACGTTGTTCGTGAAGCAGCCACGGAAGCCATACGCCAGATCGGAGAAATACTTGAAGCAAGACTCCGTTATACTCAGGAATACCTAAGAGAAGTGCATGTAGAGATGATGGAGATGAATCTCAAGGCCACCATGATGAAACAGAAGATTGAAGATTTCAAGGCGCATGTCGCACAATTCCAGTGGGACTGAAGAATCCTCAAGGAGGAAAAATTAATGAAGTTGGGAGTAATGTGTGACCATACCAAAGCATGTGGGTGGCAACATTTGTAATAAAGTACTTTTTGGAATTTGGATTTACGAAAAATGGTTAAGGATGTAATAAAAGATTTGATAATAATATGACTTATGGATAAACTAGGGCATTTTTTGGGTGTGGTAGTAATCCATAAAGCCACAGGATCAATGAAGAAAGAAATGTGTTATTCATGATGGTCCATAGAAGGGAGCTGGACCAAATAAGTTGGAGTTTTGTATGATCGTCACCACAAAGGTATGAAGGAAGAAGTACTATTGGATTTAAAGGAGATGTAATGTTGGAATATGGAATGATAATCCTTGGAAGGATGAGTTAAACTTGTGCAAGAGTTGAAGTGGGCCATAACCCACACGCCCAGGAGCTAGTTAATAAGAAGCAAGAACACTCTTACTGAAGGAATATATCTCGGAAGAAAACTCTGAGTTAATCAGCCAACATTTTTAGGAGGATACGAAAACCCGAGAGTTGTGAAGAAATGTTAGATGTCTTGTTCAGCTTGTAGAAACAATGGATTTATTCGAACTCAGTTCGTTGACAAGAGAATTCTGCAATGCTTGTGAGTATGCCCAAGTGTTAGAATACGTGATTCAATGTCTGCATATGTAGTAATGGTTCAAGTATGGGATGGATTGGCCCCCATATATATGTAGTAATGGTTCAAGTATGGGATGGATTGGCCCCCATACCGGAGACTTCTATCATGAACTATCATATGTTGATGGAAAATCAGAGAGCCTTGAAAACCTTAGAAGAGTGTCGACACGATAAGCCAAAAACCATAGAATGGTAGGATGATTGGTCCATGTACCAGGCAACCGTTGCCAATCGTAGGATATACGGTGAGATTCAACCCCGGCCATTTTTTCCTGCAGGAGAAGCCATAAATTGTCGACTGCCAGGAGGCTCCGATAGTTTCTTAGTATTGATGACAAACATGTCATATACGAAGACCCACTCTTCGGAAGAACCTCACCAGGATTGAGAGGACACAAGATTTTGAGAAAAAGGCCATGCCCCTACTAGGAGAGCACCAGCGAAAGAGTTATTCCAGGGAATATGAGAAGACCGACACCGTCAACCCAAAGGAATGAGCACATGAGTTTTGGACGGGACCATAACCCTGCTTTTAAGTGTGGTAGCACACTAGACCATTCCAATCAATGGCATTGCTAGAAGACCCCCAAACCCTAACTTTTTCTTGCTAGCCTCTTCGAATCTCGAGGACGAGATTCATTTTAAGTGTGGTAGGTTTGTAACATCCCAAAATTCTAAATTTTGGAATGTTATATTAAATAAATATTTATGATTTTTTGTTTGGTTTTTGTGTGATTGATTGTGTGAAATTGAGTGGCCTTTGGAAATTTCAGAGACATTTGAATTTTATTTGAATTTGGATTCAACTTGGCATTCGAAATTTATTTCATATACCCCTGACAAATACTTGTTTAAAAGTATGAGAGGAGCTAACATGACACTCCAAAAAGTTAGGAGAAATTAATGCCAAAAGTTTTTGAATTCAAATTGGAGTATATTTGGATTTAAAAAATGTTTTTTTAATTTGTATTTTTGCCTCTGGAAAAATGTTCACGTTGTAGGGTTTATTTTTCTAATCTTATTGATATATATATGTCCTATATAAAAATACTATAGGTTTCTCTATAATTGGTTTCCTCTCTGTGTGGTATTTAAAAAAAAAACAGGCGCGCCAGGCGCCAGGCCAGCAGGCCCAATCGACGAGGCCCAGCCCAGGCCAGCGCTAGGGCATCCATGCACGGTAGGAACTCCCACGAGCCGCCGCCACCCTCCCGCTCACGATCTCTCTCTCTCTTACGTCTCTCTCTCTTCTTTGTTTTTTTTCTTTTCACGCTGGGACCCACCTGGTCTTCTTACCCCTCACGTAATGAAACAAAACTGGAAGATTGCCATGTCGCCCGTGTCCGTGATCTCCGGAATCCGATCCTCGAGGCTGCCCCCTTCCGCACGAAGATGTCCTATAAATACCCAAGATTGTCCTCGTCCGATTCCCCTTTAAAACCCTCGCCAAAACCATCTCTAAGTGACACCGTTGCCATTCCACTCTAGGCCAGCCGAGCAGAGTTCACCGCTCGACTTCAACCGCCGGTGAGCTCTTCGAGGCCTCTCTTTCCAGAGGTTCCTACCCCTCATCTTTACGCATCTTTTTGACATACTTTAGGCACCCAGGTTCAACCGGAGCCACCGCCTCAAGCTCGCAACGCCGCTAGAGTTCATGCAGAGCACGAGAGTTTGCGCCAACGCCCGCTCGACCCCGATGTCTCCTCGCCTCACCATCAACAGAAAATCGGACTCCCTCGCCGCACCGCATCGCCTGGACACTGCCACCGCCGCCCACGACTGCCGAGGCCGCCGCCCCACCGGATCCGAAGCCGACCCGACACGCACGATATTCTTTGTAAGCGTATGCCTATTCTTTGTTTCAGTTAGAAAAAAATTGTTTTGGTTTTTTTATTGACTGGTTTTATTTAGATCGGTTTAGTAGATCGGTTTGTTTGGTAGATCGGTTTTCTTCGGTTAGATCGAACTGGTCCGCTGTTTTTTTATTAAGAGCAGACTAGAGTTTTAGTTATCTTATAGCCAATCATTGTATAGATTCGGATCGCACACTTCCCGGGCCCAATAGGAGCCCGACTTGTAGCTAGTGCCCGATCTGTTTTTTTTTCCGTTTCTGTTTAAAAAAACAGAATAGTTCTGATTTTAGATTTCTTATAACTTTTATGTTTTAGATCCAATTAGAGTGATTCCAATTGCCCTAGTTTCGTAATTTTGTCTAGTTTCTGTATAAAATAGTTTCGGCCTTGTTTTAGTTAAAAAAATGTTTTTATGAGATTTATTCAGATTAGTATTTCTGCTATAAAATGAGGTAGAATTAATATTTTTAGGTGATTCTTTTTGCCACTGCTTTGTTTTGACCTTGCCTAGCAGTAGGACTAATTTGGGTCTTTATAGATTTCATTAAAATTAGTTTTACTCGAAAACAACTCTGTTTTACTTTACGTCACTTTGTTTATGTTTTCTGTTGTTTTAATTACTCTAAAAATTATTTTCACCTCTGTTATATTTTATTTCAGATTTGTTTCTGTAGTACTAGAGGGTGAACTTTTATTTACAGAAAAATAAAACGTTTTATTTCTTTTTCTTACTAATTTTGTTTTAAGCATAATTAGAGTTTTAATTTAGCTTTTTATGTGTTTCCTTTTGCTAGTAAAACTTTATGAAAAATACTTTATGTTAACTTAGTTGATTTAAATTTTATTTTCTGTTAAAGTTATTAGTTTAGTATCTTCTTTGTTAAGTTTTGTTTAGGACAAAACTATTTTTTGTAGTTAAGGCAAAAGGTTTTCCTAGTAGGTTCTCTATAGTTTTCCCCTAGTAGTTCCTTCGATGTGTTATTTGTTTTGTATTGGGTTTTCTTATTGAGTTTTTTTATTGTTAGAATGCTTGCTTATGTGAATGTCATGTTTGTTATTATAGATTTCATCGGAGAGTTGCTTATAGTCCTATCAAGTTATTTTCGAGAGCGTTGTTATCTTCATCAAGTAATACCAGGCAAGTTCACTTTGACCATGTTCTCCATACCTATGTTTATTTGCATGTAGTAGCACCCTTTCAACAATCTCTCCGGTAGTGTTATTGAATCTTGTAGTTGAGTAGAATGCATGAGGTAGAAACCCATCCCCCTGTTACCAAACCCGGGACATTACATAGTTTTAATGCTACGCTATAGTAGACGGGGTTTGGTATGAGTAAATGAGAGTGGTGTGAAGAAGGAGGACTCTACGTCAATGGCGACAACTTCATGATGGCACCGGCAAGGACTGCATCTTCAGGACTCCTCAAGATTTCGAGACTCAAGACAAGAATTCAATACACACTACTGGGTGAAGGACGGTTGACGGCCACGCTGGAGAAACCAGTGGTTGGACGGGATGCATGCAGAAGCGCCATGACATCTTGCGGAAAGCTTCACCCAGACTCAAAGAGACGGAAGAATACTTCATGCCCGGAAGCTTACCTGTGCAACCGCAAGTCACTATGGGATCTGGCTTGGTTGACCTTAGTTGTGACTCTGGCTGGGACGGTGCTAGCAGATGTAGAACTACGGTAGGATTGGATGAGCACCGGACAGTGGTCAGAGGAACTCTTCGGAAGACCATGTTTCGGTCATCTTGTTCTCAAACACCCTGAAGTGCGAGAATGTAAAGAGAGGGATCGAATCTTGCGGGTAAAGTTTACAAACCTCTGCAGAGGGTTAAAACCTAATCGATTAGCCGTGTCCCCGATTACGGACAATTTGAGCCTCTGGACTTGGATCTATCTCGGAATTCTCAACACCGAACTGATAACTTAATTGTGGGCAACTTATGATGATTTGGGCTATGAGACATCGGTTGGTGGAACCATGTCATGATAGAAAACTCAGTAGTATAGACTCCGAATAATTCCTTTGATGTAGGGAAAATAAAACCAGCTTTTATGCAAACAAAACTCAGATACAAAGCCACAAAGCCATACTGCATATAGTATAGTTTATCATCTGTTTTCTCTTATGGTGATCTTGCCGGTACATTCAATGTACTGACCTACATGGCTACAACGTATCATGTTGCAGGATTTTATATACAACGAGTGAGTTTCGTTGATTGGGTTACGGTCTACACTCAACCTGCCGATGGCGTTGATGGGACTCCACACCCGATTGTTTGTTTCCGTTGAGACTTATGAGGTATATATTAGTTTTACGTTATTTATACATGTGATTGCACTTTGATATATACATTGATGTACCGTGTGTGCCAACATACCGATCCAGGGATGGCACAGATACACAGAGGCTTGACCGTCTGAGGTCGGGTCGCTACATAGCTACTAACTACGGACCCGAAGGTCTACAAAGAACTACTCATGCATCATCGGAGAGGCACCAATGGAAGTGGTGAACCCCTCTGTGATGGTGTCTAGATTGGATATGGTGATTCTAGACTCTGCGACGGCTGGATGAATATTTCATCGACTCCTCTAGGGTTTTGGGAATATTTGGGTATTTATAGAGCAAAGAGGCGGTCCGAGGGGCACCCGAGGTGGGCACAACCCACCGGGGCGCGCCAGGGCCTCCTGGCGCGCCCTGGTGGGTTGTGCCCCCTCGGGGCACCCCCAGGTGCAACCTGGGCCCATCTACTTCCTTTTGGCCTATAAAAATCATCATAAGGTTTTGTGCCATTTGGACTCCGTTTTATATTGATTTCCTGCGATGTAAAAAATCAGAAAAAAAAAACAAGAACTGGCACTGGGCACTATGTCAATAGGTTAGTACCAAAAAATGATATAAAATGACTATAAAATGATTATAAAACATCCAAGATTGATAATAAAATAGCATGGAACAATAAAAAATTATAGATAAATTGGAGACGTATCACTCCCGTGGTCACCCCCGGTTGCCGGTGAGATGGGATGGTCACCGCGAGCTTGAGACCATGGTCGAGGGGAGGGGAGGCGTGATGTTGCGACTCGGACGGGGGGGAGGGGCAGCAGGAGAGCGCGGCGCATCCACCCCGGCGAGCTGCGCCACATGTGGGGGTGTTGCATGCGCGAGATGCGGGGAGATGCAAGAGTCATGAGGAAGAAGGAGACGCAAGGAAGGAGCGACCGGCCCAATGTTCGGTCGGCGCTCTAGAGCCAACCGTTTTCCCTTTATAAAGCCTTTATGAGGCCAAAGATTTACGACAAACAAAGCAATCCGGCCATACAGTTTTATAAACAAAGGTATGCGGAGAGAATGTTATATTAGTATTTAATGTAAGAAACATCTTCTAAAGAAAGTAGTCCCGCTACCGGTTCTTTTCTTTGGGTTGTCGTGCCGACCATGATCATGAAACCTCACCTCCGATCAATGCGGGAGAAAAATATTGATGATTTAGTGTGGGGAAAGTTCCCGAACTATGTGGTCTTTAGCGAACCTAAATTTTCACTTCCGTCGTTGCCGACTAATTATATTCTTAAGATAGCTAGCTTCCGGCTTCACCCAGTCTGAGGTACTAATCCGGATGACCTGATAGTAACAATCACAGAGGTGCTCCCCTTACCCCCTAGCCAAACAATCGGGAACGTAGGGTTAAACACAGGAGCCAGGAAACCCAGCTTGGCTAAAATCTTAAGTCAAATTTGATGCATACTAGTGAACAAAAAACATAGTGAAGAACATTGTTTCTTCCACTTCTTTCTTCATAGGCATGGTCAAATTTATGGCTTTATAACGATAATTACGGAAGGCAACGCTTGTATAATGAATACAAACGCTGATGATATTTATTTTGACTCCGTTGCGACCGTTTATCATTTGGAAGTGGCCCATCGTCGGCTTCTACCCCTTTGTAGATGCTACGCAGGGTGTTTCCGTAGTAACAAGACAACCCTTAGCCGACATCTCGGTGCCCGAAGGAGGTGTGTTAGCGGAGACAAGGAAATCAGATATGCGGGCTTTATAACTTTCACTTAGTCATAGGAGCTTTAAACTGGGGAAGCTAGCTACGAGCCCTCGGTTAGTGTTCGACACCGACCTAAGTCTAGCCATTACCACTTCGGCCAATGTTATGAAAGGCCCATCGTTTATCACGGGGTAATCGGTATCGATCTATAGTTTGACACCGTCATCGGATTGCTGACAAGTTTACGCCCATGTGACAGTCAGTTTTTGACTTTCTCCACTGAGGTGCTTAACCATTCGAGATGGAAGCATAATCGCAGTGGTTCTCCCTTTGCACACCTAGCCGAACAAAGCGGGACATAGGAGGCAAGCACAGGAGCTGGGTAACCCAACTATTGACCGAAGACACAATTCCAAACCGATGCATATATAGCAATATCCGAGAATGTTTTTGCCAAATCTCTAAAGGTGTCCAGCGATGCACTGCGAGACTTATGCTGGAAACACACAAATAGTTTAAAGTGCCATAGGATTGGAAAACCAAAATACTTCAGTAAAAACTTTACACCCGAACTAAATCAATTCATTTGGTGCCAATCCGAAAATTGGTCTTACTTTTGTGCTTCTGTCGTGCATTAATATGACACATCCGATCTCGAGACTTCAAGCGGGTCATCCTACGGCTGCCACCTCCTATCCCGAAGGCGGAGTACTGCTCTTTAGTGAGTTTAGTGAACTAAACTCGAGTGGCATTACAGAGAAAACAGGCTATCCGGCTATTGACCACACACTCGAGTCGAGAAAGGAGTGGTGGAAAAAGACTTTGCAACGACTTAGAAGAAGAACACTTATTATAAAATGGCTCATATAAATTTAAGATCCCCAGTTAACACGGGAAAAGAAAAGTGTTTTTTCATGAACCTCGTTTTTGAAAAACATATTTTAGCATAAATATAATGTTTGGTCGAACCGAACAAGAATTAAAAAACTGAGCATGGAAGCGACTTAGCTGGTTAATCTGCTCGGTGTCGATGCGCTGCCCGAGCTTACGGCGGGACTAGGTCCTAGCCCCCAAGACGGTCCCGAGGTGGTGGAGCAAAGAGTTGAAGTGGCGACATAGCACGGCTAATGTGGCGGGGTGGAACCTCTAGTCTGACTTAGGCGACGGAGCAGGCCGGCAGTATGACGCCGAAGTCCCTGGTGTGGGTTAATGAAGTGATGATGAAGCCCCGGTCCAGCCGAGGTGACGTGGTACGCCGGTACGCCGAGGTGACAGCGCTGCCCAACCCAAATCATTTACCTGTGCACAAAAAATAGTGCAAGCCAGAGATAATAGTAATAAAAATAAAAAAAGTTACATAATTAATAATTTATGCAAAGTGAGTAATAAAAGAAATATGGTTCGTGTGCTGAACACTCGATGAGGTAGAGCTCTCTCAGCGATGCCGAAGTGACCAAGGCAGCCGAATATGTCGGTATGGCAATTCGACCAATAGATCACGCGGGCCGATTTACGCTGATTGGGACGACGACATCGGCTTGCCGAAGTGACCGCACGATGCAGTCGAAGTCGATTACCTACACATTTAAAATAGTGCAGTCCAAAAAATAATAATATAAATATAGAAGAAAAATCTCGCATAATTAATTCATGCAAAGTAATTTATTTTAAAGAGATGTGGCCTGGCTTCGAAGCCAATGTCAGTGCAGGGCGCTGGCATGACAAAGCCTGTATTCACAGGGCGGTCCGAGTCCCCGATGAGGCGTTCGCCGAACTGCGGACGGGAAACTGACCGAACCATCATGCAACCATCGTTAATGCAGCCATCACTTGACAGACCTGTGTACAGATGATGGAACAAACTAGAGTAATAATTTCTCAGAAAAAGTAAACCCAAGTAAGAAAAAATTACTAGGATTAATAGCACCTGGTTTATCTATTGTGGCAATCTGAAGAAAGATTACTCCCAAAATTGGAACTCGATCCACACACCCATTGCCTGATGGGCGATGAAGTGACGGCATGGCGATGCTAGCAAAGGTTGGCTCGGCGAGGCAAAGCCCCCGGTCCAGCTAACATGACGAAGTTGGTCGGCTGGTGACGCTGAAGTCCCCGGAGTAGGTTGATGACGAGATGGCGATGCCCCCGGTCTAGCCGGGGTGACGGAGCGGGTCAGTATGGAGATGCTACAGCTGCCATGTTAGCCGAGGTGTTGAAGCAGTTCGGCATGATGGACATCGGCTTGAAGAAGCAATAGTGCAGCCATGCCAATGCAGGTCGTGACTTCTCACGCGGTCAATGTCGGCTTGATGAAGTGACCGTGCGACGATGCCGATGTGCCCGCTCCATGTAATCTGTGGGCGGAGATGTTGGTGATGATTTATCCTTCGCGATGCCGAACTCTTGTTCGGCTCGCTCAGATGATGATCCGAAGAAGTTAAGCTCAATTCAACAAAGTGATGACGTGTCTAGCACAGGTCGACAGCCGTGGAGCAATGTTGCCGAACTGGTTTGACACCAGCGTGATGGTGTGGAATACCTCAGAGAAGGCTTAAAATTTTATGGGCACGTGTTTAAGAACAATGCACAATAACCTAGAAAGAGATTCTTTCAAAAAGGTTGTCTAATATCCCGTTCATGAAGAAAGATGAACTCAAGTCAGATTCGTATTCGCGCAGAAATAATATCCGAAAAGTGATGCGCTAATTGGAAGGTTCCCGGAGTATGAACGGTCGGCTCAAGCTAAAATTTTGGGAGGTGGTAGATACGGAAATTCCGCAGAAGATGAATGGTTGGATCTTCCAAATAACCTCTGAGCTAGGCTCTGGAGACCACGCCCTCAACTCATCCAGATTCCCATCCAGACTCGACAAGCCTCCAGTATATTATAGATCGCCGAAGATTCCTCCATCGGAAGGGGACGAAATTTTACAGGGTTGTTGTATACTCAATTCCGCACAATTCCACCAAAAGGGTTCGTCAAATCGACTCCCAAGGAGATGGTGGCAGCGAAAAAAAGTCTGTTGTACAGAAAAAACTATGTGATCGCACGAGGACAATGTTGATGATCAGCCCCCAGGCTCCATGGACGACTTTTCCATGGTCTCGGTTGAGATTTGAGCTGATGATGATGAAAGTATCCGTCTGATCTTGATGATCTGACGTGGAGCGCGGTCCTCAGTCCGGCCGAGGTGACTAGCCGAGTTGGTGACAAACATGCCGACATCAACCATAAAGCTCGGCTCCGATGCGTAGATCGCGGCAGAGATGATCCGAATCCCATCGCACCGTGGCGACTGCTAGCGGGCTCTCAATGAAAGCACCAATGTCAGTTCTATATCCGCCATATCTCGTAGTAGGGGTCCTAAGCTAGGCATCTTGGAGCAATGGTAACAAGGACACAGGGTTTTACCAAGGATCAGGCTCTGTCGAAGAGATAATACCCTACATCCTGCTTTTGATTGTATTGATATGGGTGTAGTACAGAGTACATGTATCTACCACGAGATTGTTCTAACGAATATTCGATGTTGTCTATTAACTAGCTTGGCCTCGGTTTATATAACACACCAGAGGCCTAGGGTTAAGCAGAGTCCTCGGCTTGTGTGCCAAGTCTTGTGGAAACCTCCTTGTATGCGGCATGGGCTGCCCGAAGTGGCCCATGAGTGAACCGCCATGGGGGTCCTTGGCCCAATCCACCGGATCGGGGGATGATGTGGTGAGTACCCCCTAGTCCAGGACATTGTCAGCTACGAAACTCGAGAGCTGCAAGACGGCGTTGGCGCTGAAATGGTGCGGCTGCAGACCGAAAAAAGTAAGGAACTGCCAAAAAATGTACTCATGGGGAGGCTGAATCCGCGGGTGGAGTGCGCAGCTGATAACCCACAAGTATAGGGGATCGCAACAGTTTTCGAGGGTAGAGTATTCAACCCAAATTTATTGATTCGACACAAGGGGGGCCAAAGAATATTCTCAAGTATTAGTAGCTGAGTTGTCAATTCAACCACACTTGAAAGATTTAATATCTGTAGCAAAGTAGTATGGAAGTAACGACAATAGTGGAAAAAGTAATAGTAGCAGTTTTGTAGCAATCGTAATAGTGGCAAAGGAAAAGTAACTTAGCAAAGATCAATATGAAACGAGCTCGTAGGCAATCGATCAATGTTGGATAATTATGTCGGATGGCATTCGTCATGCAATAGTTATAACCTATCGTGACATAGAACTAGCTCCAATTCATCAATATAATGTAGGCATGTATTTCGAATATAGTCATACGTGCTTATGGAAAAGAACTTGCATGACATCTTTTGTCCTACCCTCCCATGGCAGCAGGGTCCTATTGGAAACTAAGGGATATTAAGGCCTCCTTTTAATAGAGTACCAGACCAAAGCATTAGCACTTAGTGCATACATGAACTCCTCAAACTACGGTCATCACCGGGAAGTGTCCTGACTATTGTCACTCTGGGGTTGCCGGATCATAGCACGTAGTAGGTGACTATAACTTGCAATATTGGATCAAGAACACAAATATATTCATGAAAGCATAATAGGTTCAAATCTCAAATCATGGCACTCGGGCCCTAGTGACAAGCATTAGGCATAGCAAAGTCATAGCAACATCAATCTTAGAACATAGTGGATACTAGGGATCAAACCCTAACAAAACTAACTCGATTACATGATAAATCTCATCCAACCCATCACGTCCCAACAAGCCTATGATGGAATTACTCACGCAAGGCGGTGAGCATCATGAACTTGGTGATGGAGGATGACTTATGATGATGATGGCGACAATTTCCCCTCTCCGGAGCCCCGAACGAACTCCAGATCTGCCCTCCCGAGGAAGAATAGGGCTTGGTGGCGGCTCCGTGATACGTTTCCAACATATCTATAATTTTTTATTGTTCCATGCTATTATATTATCTGTTTTGGATGTTTTATGTGCATTAATATGCTATTTTATATGATTTTTGGGACTAACCTATTAACCTAGAGCCCAATACCAGTTCCTATTTTTCCTTATTTTAGAGTTTCGCAGAAAAGGAATACCAAACAAAGTCCAAACGCAATGAAACTTTCGCAATGATTTTTCTAGGGCCAGAAGACATCCAGAGGGGTTGGAGTGCATGTCAGGAAAGCCACGAGGTGGCCACAAGGTCGGGAGGCGCGCCCAAGGGGGTAGAGCGCTCCCCACCCTTGTGGGCCCCTCGTGACAACACCGGCCTATTTCTTCTGCCTATATATTCTCAAATATCCCAAAACCTTCTAGGGGAGCCAGGAAACCACTTTTCCACCGCTGCAACCTTCCGTACCTGTGAGATCCCATCTAGGGGCCTTTTCCAGCGTCCTGCTGGAGGGGGATTCGATCACGGAGGGCTTCTACATCAACACCATTGCCTCTTCGATGAAGCGTGATTAGTTTACCACAGACCTACGGGTCCATAGCTAATAGCTAGATGGCTTTTTCCCACTCTTTGATTCTCAATACAAAGTTCTCCTCAATGTTCTTCGAGATCTATTCGATGTAATACTCTTTTGCGGTGTGTTTGCCGAGATCCGATGAATTGTGGATTTATGATCAGCTTATCTATGAATATTATTTGAATCTCCTTTGAATTCTTATATGCATGATTTGATATCTTTGCAAGTCTCTTTGAACTATTGATTTGGTTTGGCCAACTAGATTGGTTTTTGTTGCAATGGGAGAAGTGCTTAGCTTTGGGTTCAATCTTGCGGTGCTTGATCCTAGTGACAGAAGGGGAACCGACACATATTGTATTGTTGCCATTGAGGATAAAAAGATGGGGTTTTCATCATATTGTTTGAGTTAATTCCTCTACATCATGTCATCTTTCTTAATGCGTTACTCCGTTCTTTATGAACTTAATACTCTAGATGCATGCTGGATAGCGGTCGATGTGTGGAGTAATAGTAGTAGATGCAGACAGGAGTCAGTCTACTTGACACGGACGTGATGCCTAAATTCATGATCATTGCCTTAGATATCGTCATAACTTTGCGCTTTTCTATCAATTGCTCGGCAGTAATTTGTTCACCCAATGTAATATTTTCTATCTTGAGAGAAGCCTCTAGTGAAACCTATGACCCCCGGGTCTACTTTTGATGACCCACAAGTATAGGGGATCAATTGTAGCTCTTTTCGATAAGTAAGAGTGTCGAACCCAACGAGGAGCAGAAGGAAATGACAAGTAGTTTTCAGTAAGGTAATGTCTGCAAGTACTGAAATTGTAAGTAGCAGAGTAGTTTGATTGCAAGATAATTTGTAACGAGCAATTAACGATAGTAGTAACAAAAGTGCAGCAAGGTAGCCCAATCCTTTTGAGGCAAAGGACAGGCCAAAACGGTCTCTTATGATAAGCAAAGCTTTCTTGAGGGTACACGGGAATTTCATCTAGTCAGTTTCATCATGTTGGTTTAATTCGTGTTTGCTACTTTGATAATTTGATATGTGGGTGGACCGGTGCTTAGGTGTTGTTCTTACTTGAACAAACCTCCTACTTATGATTAACCCTCCCACAAGCATCCGCAGCTACGAGAAAAGTATTAAGAATAAATTCTAACCATAGCATTGAACTTTTGGATCCAATCGACCCCTTACGGAATAGCGCATAAACTGGGGTTTAAGCTTCTGTCACTCTCGCAACCCATCATCTAATTGCTACTCCACAATGTATTCCCTTTGGCCCAAATATGGTGAAGCATCATGTAGTCGACGTTCACATGACACCACTAAGGGAATCACAACATACATACTATCAAAATATCGAACACATATCAAATTCACATGATTACTTGCAACATGATTTCTCCTATGACCTCAAGAACAAAGGTAACTACTCACAGATGATAGACATGCTCATGATCAGAGGGGTATTAAATAGCATATTTGATCTGAACATATAATCTTCCACCAAATAAAGCATATAGTAATCAACTACAAGATGTAATCAACACTACTAGTCACCCACAAGTACCAATCCATAATTCTGGTAACAAGATTGAACACAAGAGATGAACTAGAGTTTGAGAGGAGATGGTGCTATTGAAGATGTTGATGTAGATTGCCCTCCCCAGGAGGGGAGAGTTGTTGGTGATGATGATGACGATGATTTCCCCCTCCGGGAGGGAAGTTCCCCCGGCGGAATCGCTCCGCCGGAGGGCAAAAGTGCTCCTGCCCAAGTTCCGCCTCGAGGCGGCGGCGCTTCGTCCCGAAACTCCTCCATGAAGGAAATATGCCCTAGAGGCAATAATAAAGTTGTTACTTATATTTCTTAATATCATGATAAATGTTTATTATTCATGCTAAAATTGTTTTAACCAGAAATTTGGTACATGTGTGAATACATAGACAAACATAGTGTCCCTAGTATGCCTCTACTTGACTAGCTCGTTAATCAAATATGGTTAAGTTTCCTAACCATAGACATGTGTTGTGATTTGATGAACGGGATCACATCATTAGAGAATGATGTGATGAACAAGACCCATATGTTAGCTTAGCATAATGATCGTTTAGTTTTATTGCTATTGCTTTCTTCATGACTTATACATGTTCCTCTGACTATGAGATTATACAACTTCCGAATACCAGAGGAACACCTTGTGTGCTATCAAATGTCACAATGTAACTGGGTGATTATAAAGATGCTCTACAAGTGTCTCCGATGGTGTTTGTTGAGTTGGCATAGATCGAGATTAGGATTTGTCACTCAGTGTATTGGAGAGGTATCTCTGGGCCCTCTCAGTAATGCACATCACTATGAGCCTTGCAAGCAATGTGACTAATGAGTTAGTTACGGGATGATGCATTAAAGAACAAGTAAAGAGACTTGTCGGTGACGAGATTGAACTAGGTATGATGATACCGATGATCGAATCTCGGGCAAGTAACATATCGATGACAAAGGGAATAACTTATGATGTTATGCAGTTTGACCGATAAAGATCTTCGTAGAATACGTAGGAACCAATATGAGCATCCAGGTTACGCTATTGTTTATTGATCGGAGATGTGTCTCGGTCATGTCTACATAGTTCTCGAACCCTTAGGGTCCGCACGCTTAACGTTCGATGACGATTTGTATTATGAGTTATGTGATTTGATGGCTGGAGTTTGTTTGGAGTCCCGGATGAGATCACGAACATGATGAGGAGTCTCGAAGTGGTTGAGAGGTAAATATTGATATATTGGAAGGTTATATTCAGACACTGGAATGGTTCCAAAGTGTTTCGGGTATTTTCTGGAGTACCGGGAGGTTATCGGAACCCCCCTGGGAAGTAGTGGGCCTTAATGGGCTCTAGGGGAAAGGAGAGAAGGGCCTCAAGGGGTGGACGCCCCCCCCCTTGGCTGGTTCGAATTGGACTAGGAGGGGGCAGCGCCCCCCTCTTTCCTTCTCCCCTCTTCCTCCTTTCCTCCTTCTCCTAGTTGGAATAGGAAAGGGGGGCCGAATCCTACTTGGACCGGGAGTCCAAGTAGGATTCCCCCCTTTGGCGCGCCCCCCCTTGGGCCAGCTTCCTCTTCCCCTCTCCTTTATATACATGGGAGGGGGACACCCCAAAGACACACCAAGTCTTCTAACGAAACTCTCCCGATACGGTGCCCCCCTCCACAGTTACACACCTCGGTCATATTGTCATAGTGCTTAGGCGAAGGCCTGCACCGGTAACTTCATCATCACCATCAACACGCTGTCGTGCTGACGAAAGTCTCCCTCATCCTCAACTGGAGCAAGAGCTCGAGGGATGTCATTGTGCTGAACGTGTGCTGAACACGGAGGTGCCGTACGTTCGGTCCTAGGATCGGTTGGATCGCGAAGACGTTCGATTACATCAACCACGTTACTAAACACTTCCTCTTTCCGTCTATGAGGGTACATGGACACACTCTCCCCTCTCGTTGCTATAAATCTCCTAGATAGATCTTGCGTGATCGTCGAAATTTTTTGAAATACTGAGTTCCCCAACAGTGTCATCAGAGCTAGGTCTATGCGTAGATGTTATATGCACAAGTAGAACACAAAGAGTTGTGGGCGATAATAGTCATACTACTTACTACCAACGTCTTACTTTGATTCAGCGATATTTGTTGGATGAAACGGCCCGGACCGACATTACATGACCGCTTTCATGAGACTGGTTCTACCGACGTGCTTCACACACAGGTGGCTAGCGGGTGTCTATTTTTCCAACTTTAGTTGAATCGAGTTTGACTACGGCCGGTCCTTGTTGAAGGTTAAAATAGCACACTTGACAAAAATCATTGTGGTTTTGATGCGTAGGTAAGAACGGTTCTTGCTAGAAGCCCGTAGCAGCCACGTAAAACTTGCAACAACAAAGTAGAGGACATCTAACTTGTTTTTGCAGGGCATGTTGTGATGTGATATGGTCAAGATGTGATGAGATATAAATTTTTGTATGAGATGATCATGTTTTGTAAAAGTTATCGGCAACTGGCAGGAGCCTTATGGTTGTCGCTTTATTGTTTGAAATGCAATCACCATGTAATTGCTTTACTTTATCACTAAGCGGTAGTGATAGTCGTGGAACAATAGTTGGCAAGACGACAATGATGCTACGATGGAGATCAAGGTGTCAAGCCGGTGATGATGGAGAACATGACGGTGCTTTGGAGATTTAGATCAAAGGCACAAGATGATGATGACCATATCATGTCACATATTTTGATAGCATGTGATGTTTATCCTTTATGCATCTTATTTTTCTTAGTACGGTGGTAGCATTATAAGATGACCCCTCACTAAATTTCAAGGTACAAGTGTTCTCCCTGAGTATGCACCGTTGATATAGTTCGTCGTGCCGAGACACCACGTGATGATCGGGTGTGATAAGCTCTACGTTCACATACAATGGGTGCAAGCTAGTTTTGCACGTGCAGAATACTCGGGTTAAACTTGATGAGCCTAGCATATGCAGATATGGCCTCGGAACACTGAGACTGAAAGGTCGAACGCGAATCGTATAGTAGATATGATCAACATAGTGATGTTCACCATTGAAAGCTACTCCATCTCACGTGATGATCGGACATGGTTTAGTTGATATGGATCAGGTGATCATTTAGATGACTAGAGGGATGTCTATCTAAGTGGGAGTTCTTAAGTAATATGATTAATTGAACTTTAATTTATCATGAACTTAGTACCTGGTAGTATTTGCATGTCTATGTTGTTGTAGATTAATGGCCTGTGCTACCGTTCCTTCGAATTTTAATGTGTTCCTAGATAAAGCTAAGTTGAAAGATGATGGTAGCAACTACACGGACTGGGTCCGTAACTTGAGGGTTATCCTCATTGCTGCATAGAAGAATTACGTCCTGGAAGCACCCGCTGCAGGAGCAACTCCAGATGTTATGAATGTCTGGCAGGACAAAGTTGATGACTATTCGATAGTTTAGTGTGCCATGCTTTACGGCTTAGAATCGGGACATCAAAGACGTTTTGAACGTCATGGAGCATATGAGATGTTCTAGGACTTGAAGTTAATACTTCAAGAAAATGCCCGGATTGAGAGATATGAAGTCTCCAATAAGTTCTATAACTGCAAGATGGAGGAGAATAGTTCTGTCAATGAACATATACTCAGAATGTCTGGGTACCACAACAACTTGACTTAACTGGGAGTTAATCTTCCTGATGATAGTGTCATTGACAGAATTCTTCAATCATTACCACCAAGCTACAAAAGCTTCGTGATGAACTATAATATGCAAGGGATGGATAAGACAATTCCCGAGCTCTTCATGATGCTAAAGGTTGTGGAGGTAGAAATCAAGAAGGAGAATCAACTGTTGATGGTCAACAAGACCACTAGTTTCAAGAAAAAGGGCAAAGGGAAGAAGGGGAACTTCAAGAAGAATGGCAAGCAATTTGCTGCTCAAGTGAAGAAGCCCAAGTCTGGACCTAAGCCTGAGACTGAGTGCTTCTACTGCAAAGGGACTGGTCACTGGAAGCGGAACTGCCCCAAGTATTTGGCGGATAAGAAGGATGGCAAAGTGAAAGGTATATTTGATATACATGTTATTGATGTGTACCTTACTAATGCTCGTACTAGCGCATGGGTATTTGATACTGGTTCTGTTGCTCATATTTGCAACTCGAAACAGGGGCTACGTATTAAATGAAGATTGGCTAAGGACGAGGTGATGATGCGCATGGGAAATGGTTCCAAAGTCATTGTGATTGCCGTCGGCACACTACATCTACATCTACCGTCGGGATTAGTTTTAGACCGAAATAATTGTTATTTGGTGAGCATGAACATTATATCTGGATCTGGTTTGATCCAAGACGGTTATTCTTTTAATTCAAAGAATAATGGTTGTTCTATTTATATGAGTAATATCTTTTATGGTCATGCACCCTTGATGAGTGGTCTATTTTTATTGAATCTCGATTGTAGTGATACACATATTCATAATATTGAAGCCAAAAGATGCAAGGTTAATAATGATAGTGCAACTTATTTGTGGCACTGCCGTTTAGGTCATATTGGTGTAAAGCGCATGAAGAAACTCCATGATGATGGGCTTTTGGAATCACTCGATTATGAATCACTTGATGCTTGCGAACCATGCCTCATGGGCAAGATGACTAAGACTTCGTTCTCCGAAATAATGGAGCGAGCAACCGACTTATTGGAAATAATACATACTGATGTATGCGGTCTAATGAGTGTTGAGGCTCGCGGCGGGTATTGTTATTTTCTGACCTTCACAGATGATTTGAGAAGATATGGGTATATCTACTTGATGAAACATAAATCTGAAACATTTCAAAAGTTCAAAGAATTTCAGAGTGAAGTGGAAAATCATCGTAACAAGAAAATAAAGTTTCTACGATCTGATCATGGAGGAGAATATTTGAGTTACGAGTTTGTTCTTCATTTGAAACAATGTGGAATAGTTTCGCAACTCACACCACCTGGAACACCACATCGTAATGGTGTGTCCGAACGTCGTAACCATACTTTATTAGATATGGTGCGATCTATGATGTCTCTTACTGATTTACCGCTATCGTTTTGGGATTATGCTTTAGAGACGGCTGCATTCACGTTAAATAGGGCACCATCTAAATCCGTTGAGACGACACCATATGAACTGTGGTTTGGCAAGAAACCTAAACTGTCGTTTCTTAAAGTTTGGGGTTGTGATGCTTATGTGAAAATGCCTCAACCTAATAAGCTCGAACCCAAATCGTAGAAATGTGTCTTCATAGGATACCCAAAGGAACTATTGGGTACACCTTCTAACACAGATCCGAAAGCAAGATATTTGTTGGTAAGAATGGATCCTTTCTAGAGAAGGAGTTTCTCTCGAAAGAAGTTAGTGGGAGGAAAGTAGAACTTGATGAGGTAATTGTACCTTCTTCCTTATTGGAAAGTAGTTCATCATAGAAATCAGTTCCAGTGATTCCTACACAAATCGGTGAGGAAGTTAATGATGATGATCATGAAACTTCTGATCAAGTTACTTCCAAACCTCGTAGGTTAACCAGAGTACGATCTGCACCAGAGTGGTACGGTAATCCTGTTCTGGAGGTCATGTTACTTGACCATGACGAACATACGAGCTATGAGGAAGCGATGATGAGCCCATATTCCACGAAATTGCTTGAGGCCATGAAATCTGAGATGGGATCCATGTATGAGAACAAAGTGTGGGCTTTGGCTGACTTGCCCAATGATCGGCAAGCCATAGAGAATAAATGGATCTTCAAGAAGAAGACTGACGCTGACGGTAATGTTATTGTTTACAAAGCTCGACTTTTTGCGAAAGGTTTTGACAAGTTCAAGTTGTCGACTATGATGAGACCTTCTCACCCATAGTGATGATTAAGTCTGTCTGAATCATGTTAGCAATTGCCGCATTTTATGATTATGAAATTTGGCAAATGGATGTCAAAAATGCATTCCTTAATGGATATCTTAAAGAAGAGTTGTATATGATGCAACCATAAGGTTTTGTCGATCCAAAAGGTTCTAACAAAGTGTGCAAGCTCCAGCGATCCATTTATGGACTGGTGCAAGCCTCTCGGAGGTGGAATATATGCTTTGATAGTGTGATCAAAGCATATGGTTTTATACAGACTTTTGGAGAAGCCTGTATTTACAAGAAAGTGAGTGGTAGCTATGTAGCATTTCTAATATTATATGTGGATGATGTATTATTGATTGGAAATAATACAGAATTTCAGGATAACATAAAAGGATACTTGAATAAGAATATTTCAATGAAAGACCTCGGTGAAGTTGCTTATATATTGGGCATCAAGATCTATAGAGATAGATCAAGACGCTTAATTGGACTTTCACAAAGCATATACCTTGATAAAGTTTCGAAGAATTTCAAAATGGATCAGTCAAAGAAAGGGTTATTGCCTATGTTACAAGGTGAGTAGTTGATTCAGACTCAATGCCCGACCACTGCAGAAGATAGAGAGAAAATGAAAGTCATTCCCTATGCCTCAGCCATAGGTACTATCATGTATGAAATGTTGTGTACCGGACCTAATCTGTGCCTTGCTATAAGTTTAGCAGGGAAGTACCAAAGTAATCCAGGAGTGGATCACTGGACAACGGTCAAGAACATCCTGAAATACCTGAAAAGGACTAAGGATATGTTTTTCGTTTATGGAGGTGACAAAGAGCTCGTCGTAAATGGTTACGTCGATGCAAGCTTTGACACTGACCCGGATGACTCTAAGTCACAAACCGGATACGTGTTTATATTGAATGGTGGAGCTGTCAGTTGGTGCAGTTCCATGCAGAGCGTCGTGGCGGGATCTATGTGTGAAGCAGAGTACATAGCAGCAAATGAAAGAGTCTGGATGAAGGAGTTCTTATCTGATCTAGGTGTAATACCTAGTGCATCGGGTCCAATGAAAATCTTTTGTGACAATACTGGAGCAATTGCCTTGGCGAAGGAATCCAGATTTCACAAGACAACCAAACACAACAAGAGACGCATCAATGCCATCCGCGATCAAGTCAAGGAAGGAGACATAGAGATTTGCAAGATACATACGGATCTGAATGTTGCAGACCCGTTGACTAAGCCTCTCTCACAAGCAAAAACATGATCAACACCAAGACTCCATGTGTCGGGGATATACCCCACGGTATAACCCGGCCGGATATATGACCCGGCCGGACTTGGCGTTTCATTGGTAACCCGCTAGAGGATTGGCGACACGTGTCTGGCGGTTCACTGGTGTGGCAACTCATGAGCCTGAAGACTCATTGGTGACCCGACGGGTGTTTCACACGGATGACAAGGCCCAATGCCCAGTAGGCCGGTTCATATGATGGTGGGCCGGTTTATGAGGAAGGCATAAGGAATATTCTCCTACAAAGGAAGCAAGACTAGGACTCCACTTGTAATAGAGTAATCCTAACCCTACTAGGACTAGTCATATAATCCGCCCCCTCAACATATATAAGGAGGGGCAGGGCTCCACAAGAGGGACAAGCAAGAAGAAACAATCTCTAGGGCTAGACACAAAGGGGGAGCCGGCTTATGCAGTGACTCTCTCATGAGCATAATGAGATCTAGCCACAAACAGCATGTAGGGCTATTTCGGATGATGTTTCCCGGGGCCTGAAGCTGTCTAAATCCTTGTCATGTGTTGCATCTCTCGATTCCTCTCAACCCCTCTCAAGTTACTACAAAGATGCGTTGGCCTCACGACTAAGTCCTCACACTATGACATCTGTCGTGACAATTCCACGACAGTTGTCGCCCACCGTGGGGCTCGCGCACGGTGGTGTTGAGTTCTTGGAGGGAATTCTTCAGGGACCGAGAAGCTTGCGATTGGACAGATGAAGAAGAGCCAGCGCGGAGCAGTTATCTGGATAACCCCGCGTATAAGATATTGAGATCAAGAAAAATTAAGGTTTGATCCGTGCGCGACCATCGTCAATAATATTTCGATCGGAGATCGGTTTGTACTACAAGATGTTGTACGACGCCGCCACACCCGTGCATCGCTGTGTCTGTGTGCTGTCGCGGTCGTGAGACTAACCGGATTGAAATCAACTCTGCTACAAAATTACTATATACGTTCGCTACAACTGTCAATCATCAAGACTGACAGGGTTTTTGTTTAAATAGATGAAGCAAAGATTCAGGGGCTACTTGTGATCAGACCAACCGACATGTGAAAACACCAAAGGGGATTTTCTTTTTCCAAGATAACCATCACCCGGAAATAGAGTTGGACACTGAGTCATTCCCTGACCTCGCATTAAGTCAACACCTCCCCGACTGCGATTCAACCACGGCTGGCGCGCTGTTCCGTAGCAATGGCCTCTGCTGGCGCGTCCGACGTACCTCGACATCTGTTCTAAGCCGCCACCCACGTGGGTCATGGCGGTTATACCCACAAGTCGCCACCTCCGTTTGCCTCGGAACCGCTGGCACGCCTCGGTTCTGCGGTCACCGACGCACTTCACCGGCTTCGTAAGTCGAGCCGCTCACCTCGGGCCGCCTGGGTCACCTCCGCTGCTGTGGCCTCGCGCCTGCCCTTTCAAGCCGCCGCTTGGCCTTCCGCTGCTGCGGCCTGCTCCACAGCCAAGTCGCTGATCCGCCTCACCTTCGCGGTGAGCCGTGGCGCTGACTTTCTTCTGCGCGGCTTCGCTCCCTCTTTCGAGCTGATTCGTCGGCGCCTCTCTTCTTCGAGTTGCCCTCGACTCCACGGCTTCACTTCGGGTCGCTCTCAAATCCGCGGCCTTGTGCCATTGCTGCTGCAGCCATGCATCAAACTGCCGTTCGAGCGGCTGCTTCCATGGTCGATCTTGCCAAGTCGGCGTCATACCTGCTGTTGCTGCTGCGACCCGCTGACGCCTCCAAGCCACGAGGGCCTCGGGTCACCTCCTTAGTGTACCCTGCTGCCTCGCGCCTTGGGCCTCCTCACCCTTGAGCGGCCGCCGCTGCCGGAGTTCTGGCCTTGCTATGTCCAGCTGCCTCAGCCGCCGTTGTAACCCGCTACTCTGAAACGCGCCTGCAACCACCTGAAAAGTTCTTCAAGTGCACTGAGCCGGGTTAGCTACAAATGCTTTTAAGTACTAAGACTGCAGAAAAGTGAGCGAGTCTTTTTACTGCTATATGGAGAGACTGGCATCAATGCAAATTTTCCGGTATGGACAAGCCGGTCAGAAGAAAAACTCAACATGCATGAAACGACTTAAGTACTATTAGTACTGTCTCCTTATGAGAGGAAAGCAAACAAAAGGGATCAAGTCCCCACGCTAATAAGGGCTGAAGGGAACGCACATCATCAGATCAACTGAGCATCTGCTATCTTTTTCATCCGACAAAAAATTCTAGGTGATACCCATCTCGTCTGTTTTATTAGCACATATTGTTTTTGTCAAAGAACGGTTACTCTGATTCATGATATTTTTTCGCAGGACCATTATTCATTACATAGGTGTTGCAAGAGGAAGTGCGTCAATATTATTTTTTACACTAGCACTCGTCCATGTCATGCTGCTCGACGGAAACATGTGCAAATCGCCGCCCCTGCTACATCAACACGACGCGGCTGACTCACCCGTTCGCGCGACTTACTGCGCCTGCGATTAACTCGCCCGTCCGCGCTGGCTTAAAACGCCGTGGCCGGCTCATCTATTTGCTCCCGCGGCTGACTCGGTCGTGATTGATTCCAGCTTCACCATGGTGATCATCAACTCCACGGTGATTATTACTGACCTGACGCATCAGGTGAAATCCATCCAGCATATTTTTATATATTATATATTGCTTTCTTTAAAAAAGCAATTACTCTGGCTTGCAAGTTTTCCAATGCAGGACAAGTTGTCTGCTGCAAAAGGGACTATTATATCACTGAGCTGTTGAATGACTCATACCGGTTTGTATCATGGTCAAATATGGAGAGTCTCAAGCCAACTCCTCGAGTAGTCTTAAGACTCGGGGGCTACAATGACATGACTCGGGAACTCCGGGTCATTGGAGGGAATGATAACCCGGTACTGAAGGACACCGCCATATTGATGAAAATTTAAAGGCACTCAGAAAATTGTCGGTTCAAAATAAAGATTCCGGTTTAAAATCTGGTTCAAGAGACATTTCTCTCTCGCAAAGCTTTGAAGCTCTCAAATCCGGTTCAAACAACCGGCTCAAGATAAATTTGTCTCATACGAAGCTTTTAAACTCTCAAATCCGGTTCAAAACATCCGGCTCAAGGTAAACCTGTCTCCCACAAAGCTTTTAAGCTCTCAATATCCGTTTTCAAATTCCGGTTTAAAAAAGAATTCATCTCTCACAAGTTCGAGTTTTCAGAAAAATTACAGGGATCAAAGAGAGTTTGTTGCACAGAACAAGTCAAACATAGGCAACCGGCGAGCACAGCTCAGAAATATATCACTTGGGGGCTTCCGGCTTATTGAGCTAAGCTATGATTACCCTTTGATCCGGCTCATAGCCACAGTTACAGGTCATTTGGGGGCTTCCTGTTCAAACATAGGCCGTATTCGAACCAAAGAGAACATAGCTGTCGGTACCCTCTTGATCGACGCAATGCCAAACCCACTAGGGGGATTCTTGATCGTATTCGAATCATAGCTTAACCCCTTTTGGGTCCAACTTGGATCGTATTCGAATCAGGGTCGTTAAAAACCTCTCAAGGTCATTTGGGGGCTTCCTGTTCAAACATAGGTCGTATTCGAACCAAAGAGAACATAGCTGTCGGTACCCTCTTGATCGGCGCAATGCCAAAGCCACTGGGGGCTACATGATCGTATTCGAATCCTAACTTAACCCCTTTGGTCCGGTTTACTGATCGTATTCGAATTAGAAGCCTCAAATTCTTCTTTCTATTTTGCTTAAGTTTTTTGAAAGCAGTCTTTTGGGTTTGTCTTGAGACTTTTTGTTCATATCTGAAGCATATATGTGGTTTCGATTAACCCGGCTTGACTTTGGATGATAATTCGACATCATGACAATTATAAACATTTGGAAGTTTTGGCTTCTAAATTTTGGGTTATCACCCTTACTACACAGGTATCCTAAACCGGCAGTACGATTCAATATCACAGGAACCGGTTTTCAAACCGGGTTATATTATTCAAATCTTTAATAGCCAACATGGCTAGATTTTTATCAAAAGCCAATATTACAATTGAGGTTTTCAAAGTCGCTTCAGCGCAATGGATATTATTCTATCAATGGACATAATTTATTCCACAATGGAAGAAATAGTCCCGAGTCGCTGCGGGCTTACGACCCGGCACTTGGGGGCTACATTATTCAAGTTGAAATTACATCAAATATGTAAGTCCCATGTCACTGCTAGCATGCACCATGGCACTTGGGGGCTAATGTAAAGTCATTTTTACAGGCCTTATTGAAGCCCGACTCATCACATTGTAATGAGCCGGCCCTTGGGGGCTACACGTTGCTGCTCAGGTTTACATGTCCGTATTTACAAAGTCCCTGCTCATTATTGCATAATGACCCGGCCCTTGGGGGCTACACTGATTGAAATTGTTATGAGCATAAGGCCATTACAAGTCCCAGGTTGCTGCAAGCATGAAAACCTGTCACTTGGGGGCTACAGGTGATATGTATATAAGGGAGGAATAACTTCAAATTCTCAGTTTTGAGCAAATCAGGTATTATATTATTATCGGAGAAATCTGCAAAGTTTATGACCTGACGTCATCATAAGATTAACCCAGCATCAGCAACAATTATGACCCGATACTATCAATATTTACAAACCAGATATTTTGGCAATGATAAGCCCGCAAGTTCTACAAGCCGGCTGAAAGTCAGATGAGTATTTCAAGACCAATATTTTTAAGCCGGCGCTTTGCAAGCCGATTCAAGTGGATTATTTCTTACAATATTTCTCTACGAGAGACCAATGTCAGCAAACTGACTCTGAAGTTGACCTATTGACCCGGATTTCTCAAAAGAAGTATCTGGATTTTTTACATTGACAAAGTTGAAACATATCTACTAAGGGAGATTTGCTATGAGATCATGGACATGTATATATCAACAAGAAAGTGACAAGGACTTAAAGATGATCAGGTGCCGGCTTACAAAATATTTAACCTGGAGCATAACCTGTCAAATTGTTCTTGTGTTTTGTTTACAGGATCAGTTTAACATGGATAAATCCAAATTAAATTGGGGGCTAATGTCGGGGATATACCCCGCTACGACCCGGTCGGACTTGGCGTTTCATTGGTAACCCGCTAGAGGATTGGCGACTCACGTGTCTGGTGGTTCACTGGTGTGACGACTCACGAGCCTGAAGACTCATTGGTGACCCGGTGGGTGTTTCACACGGATGACAAGGCCCAAGGCCCAGTAGGGCGGTTCGTATGATGGTGGTCCTGTTTATGAGGAAGGCATAAGGAATATTCTCCTACAATGGAAGCAAGACTAGGACTCCACTTATAATAGAGTAATCCTAATCCTACTAGGACTAGTCATATAGTCCGCCCCCTCAACATATATAAGGAGGGGCAGGGCTCCCCAAGAGGGACAAGTAAGAAGAAACAATCTCTAGGCCTAGACACAAAGGGGGAGCCGACTTATGCAGCGACTCTCTCAAGAGCATAATGAGATCTAGCCACAAACAGCATGTAGGGCTATTTCGGATGATGTTTCCCGGGGCCCGAAGCTGTCTAAATCCTTGTCATGTGTTGCGTCTCTCGATTCCGTTGAACCCCTCTCAAGCTACTACAAAGATGTGTTGGCCTCACGACTAAGTCCTCACACTAGGACATCTGTCGTGACAATTCCACGATAGTTGGCGCCCACCGTGGGGCTCGCGCACGGTGGTGTTGAGTTCTTGGAGGGAATTCTTCAGGGACCGAGAAGCTTGCGATTGGACAGATGAAGAAGAGCCGGCGCGGAGTAGTTATCTGGATAACCCGGCGTATAAGATATTGAGATCAAGAAAAATTAGGGTTTGATCCGTGCGCCGCCGTCGTCAGTATTTTTTCGATCAGAGATCGGTTTGTACTACAAGCTGTTGTACGACACCGCCACACCCGTGCATTGTTGCGTCTGTGTGTTGTCGCGGTCGTGAGATTAACCCGATTGAAATCAACTCTGCTACAAAATTGCTATATACGATCGCTACAACTGTCAATCATCAAGACTGACAGGGTTTTTGTTTGAATAGATGAAGCAAAGATTTAGGGGCTACTTGTGATCAGACCAACCGACATGTGAAAACACCAAAGAGGATTTTCTTTTTCCAAGACTAGTAAGTGTGCACGTGCAATGCATGTATAATCATGAGAAAAAGAAATCTCGTCTATACATAGTATGCGGATTCTGCAAAGAGGAAGTTAAGTACTGAGAGGATTCTGGCATGTAGTACCGCTATTGGTGAAGAATTATACAAAACGAAAATAATAGGAGTGGTGATTTTGGGTTAGAGCATTTCTTTCATAGTAAGCTCCGACACAAACTGCGGTCAGGAAATTAATCTCATTTATATTTGGTTAGCTTTGCAGACATGTAGTTGCTCTCATTTGGTTAGCTCTACAGACATGTAGCCAATTCGTGCACAAGTGCTAGTGACAACATAGGAAATAAAAATAATAAAAGCATACCACCATACCACATATCATTTGAAAATTGCATTATCTAATTGAACTACAAGATCTGACCGTATAGTGGGACTTTTGTCAAAATGACACAAATGAGCCATCATCTCATCTCATGGAACCTCGAAACTTTTAAAATTTATATCTAACCATAACAAA
The DNA here is from genome assembly GCF_056163025.1 of Triticum urartu. Classification (NCBI taxonomy): domain Eukaryota; kingdom Viridiplantae; phylum Streptophyta; class Magnoliopsida; order Poales; family Poaceae; genus Triticum; species Triticum urartu. The sequence goes on from NC_141877.1 coordinate 229,058,500, forward strand.
TATAATTTGAAAATTGTAATGTTTGATTGAACTACAGAAACTGCAAGTAGTAGAATGCCTTTGTAGGCGTAAACGCCTTTCACTTTTGTTTCATCTTTCATATCCCTCGCATGAATGATGAACCTGCATATATCGCCTGCAAGAGAGATGCTTGAAAATGAAGGAAACAAGAAATCTTGAATATTGTTGCCGACGCCATGACAAGTTGGTGAAGACGTGCCATGGCCAATCCAGTTCTGGTATGAATCCATAGTCCACACTTTTCCCTACAATCCTAAGTCTGAAACAGAATAAATAAGGAGTCCATAATCCACACTTCAAAATCAGTTTTGCGCAGGATTAATTGGAGCTTGTGCGTGATTCTATTTGCTTGCTACAGTAGAAGAACAGATAAAATGAATACAACATGAGAAAATAAAATATATACCCAAGTTTGCACTTATTTACCGACATTACACTAAAAATTGTCCAAGCAAAAGAAAGCTTTCTCAAAATAAACAGTATGGCGTGATGGTATACAGGAATGTCACATAAAACAATAGTAAGCCCTGCAGTTCAGTTTCTATGATTCCCTAATACTGAAAGCAATAGCCAAATATCACCTTATAGTTCTTTTAGAGTAATAAAATGGCGGGCTCGCTTCAACATCCAATCTAAATGCATGCATCTCACTCAGAATTGCTACATGATCAGGTAATTATGCATGTGTCCTTACTTGTCCAGAACACAGGGGGCTCATGCCTATTAGAAATTGAATTGGCAAGATGTAGAGCCGCCTACTTGCCAACACCTTCAAATGTGACGTAAAATACAGAATAGAATCTTCATGAAACCAAGCTGCAGACAATACCGAAACAAGAAAAAGATGGAGTTTCTAACAGACTCATCCATTCTTCACCATAACTGGAGTTCTTTCCTTTCTTTTTTGTAATAACTGTTAGATGCTGAAAGGATTAAGTCATCCTAGTGTTAAGGCCTCTAGGGCATCTAACTTTGGTCTTAGATAAGAAGATTAGTCCAAATTGATGCACCATCAGTATTCCCCATCGGATTTCAAGTACTCTTGAATTAGTTGACACCAAAAATTACTGTAGCACGATATGGATTGGATTCTCTTTTCATTTTGAAGTTAAACTGTGATCAACATCTATGCGAAGGAACTTCACAGAGACTCGACAGCCTGCAAATGCAGAGGAGGATTGCATACACAACCTGGGACACTCAGTAGAATGAACTCGATCCGCGCATGGTTGGTTAGTCTTCCGCAACGAAAAGATGAACTGGATTGTTAGAAATTATGTGAAAATGCACACGCACCAAATCCTAACGAAAATTGCAAGGCTGTTGAAAGTACACAAGACCCAGTATCACATGTCAGTTCAACATGTGAAGAAAATACAGAGTTGATCCAACGGACATTAGAATAAGTACATACACAAAATCCAGTTTCAAAATTGCAACATATGAAATTAACGGGAATTCCAGTCGTAGCACTTAGAACTCAGCCTCAGCACACGGCGTATCAAATAAAAACACGCATGATTAGAAATTACATTTGTCAGAACAGCAAGCCAGGAATTTACCGGTGAGGTCTGAGATGAAGGCGCGGCACGGCCATCCTGTGGTGTTGCTCCCGACATCAAGCAGGTACAGGCATACAGCCGTGCGCCACACAAGAGGCTGAATGACGGGGGCGACCGACGAGCAGCACGAGGGAGGCGGACATACAGAGCCGGGTCAGGCACCGTGCACCACAGGAGAGGCGGGCGGGCAGGGGCCGACGGCTAGTGGCGAACGGGCCGGCAAGTGAGGAGTGGAAAGCGGCAGGAGCCACTTGAACAAATTATTTTACAAATTACTGTAATGACTAATCGAATATACAAAAGCAATTCACATGGACCGGACAGAGGACTCTGTTCTGTATGTTTCTGAGTAGAAACGTAACAAACAATGTAAGAAAATGAAATTCTAAATTAATTCTCACAATTTTTGTTAGTATGATTTTAAGCACAATGCTAACAGGCTACAGCACATACAGCTATTAGCTGAAATAATTTTCTTCTTATATATTCCCTTTACTCCCAATAGATTCATGGATGAACAGAAGACTAACACTCAAACGGCACAAATTCATCAATAAAACGCCACAGGCACAGATCGAGAAGCGTGTGCTCACCAGATTGTTGGCTAGGATGACCTTGGCGGCCTTCCCCATGAGGAACTTGAGGAACGGCACGGATGGCACGGAGGTGCGGATTCGGTTGTCCTCGGTGATGTTCCCGGTCGTCGTCCAGCAGAATGTTCAGATCGGCACGAAGGAACACATTCTGCTCCTGAGGTCCTTGTGGCCCAGGGGTGCCCACGCTCCTCTTGGTCGCCATTTCCTCCTCGGTCTCCCCTTCCACTGCACCAAATCCGACGCTGTAAACATCAGAATAATCCGCAGAGGAACCAGATTCAGACGACAGGAGATTTATCAGGCAAGTGATCGATCGGGTTGATGCCAATTGAACAACACATTTCTTCCATTCGAAAGTGAGTTCATGAATCCCTGTGATGATTTTGTGGGTGTTCTGTACTACACTGTATTCAAAATCTGCACAAATAGAAAGGAAACAAATTAAGTTGCAGCCGTGTAACTAAAGAACTTTGTCTTATGCCCTGAGGGGTCACTTATCCGGTGCTGCAGCTGGAGCTGCCTCCTCGGCAGGCGGCTTCTCTGGCTGTGCCATTTGCTTGCTGCCGCAAGTGGTGGAACGCGGCAACAACGGTAGGAAGGGGAGCAGCATCGCCATGGCCTCGACGCGCTCCCTTGGGCTTGTGACGCCCATCGTGGTGGAGATCGTGAAGCCTGAGACGTCGTAGGGGAAGTGGAGATGCATTGAGAGGAGGATCTGAGAGGCTATGGGTGGCAAGGCTTGGGGGGGAGGGGGGAGGATGCTGGAGGAGGTGTGATGGAACCTGGTGCCGCGCGGAGGAACGCCGACAGCTGCTCCATCGCCGGTCGGTTGGATCTACAGCGGCACCAACCCGCGTCCATCGCCTGGAACTTCTCCCGGAGCTGGGCCGCCTCTATGTGGTAGCTCTCGGAGAGGGGAGACCCCGCGGCTTGGTGCATGTCGGGGGCGGCTCCTCCTCCTCTGCTGCCGCGGCCGCCGTAGTTACTGTGCGCACCAAGGCCGCCATAGTTGTTGCCGCCCCGATGATAGCCTCGGAAGTGTCCACCATGACCAACCCCTTTGTAGCCACGGCCGCGGCCTCCACCATCACCGCTGCCGCCTCCCTTCCTCGGCCACGAACACCATCGTCGTCGCCCCTTCGGTACCCATGCCTTCTTCCGCCGCCGCTATAGGTTGCCGGGGATCCGTTCTTTCAGGGCCTAACGAAAAAAGTGTGGGGGAGCCACGATTCCGGTGGAATTGATTCGGAAATCACGGAGTTGCGGTGGGGGATCGGCGAGGTGGAGTACGAAAATTGGCAGACGATGGCGCGTCTGCTCGCCAGAATATTTGATCTGGGACGTTAATTTGGACGGCGGACTATCGGCACAATATGGACAGTAGGATGTGTTTACGTTGATTTGATCGGACGGCTATGGTTATCTCGTGTACAGTTTGTTGTGTGGAGATAGGGGAATTAATGTTTGCTCTTTTAATAGTAGTGTAGATAACCATGACCCAGAAACAGAGTTGGACACTGAGTTATTCTCTAACCTCGCATCAAGTTAACACCTCCCCGACTGTGATTCAACCATGGCTGGCGCACCGTTCCGTAGCAATGGCCTTTGCCGGCGCGTCTTACGTACCCCGACATCTGTTCTAAGCCGCCACCCACGTGGGTCATGGCGGTTATACCCACAAGTCGCCACCTCCGTTTGCCTTGGAACCGCTGGCATGCCTCGGTTCCGCGGTCGCCGACGCACTTCACCGGCTTCGCCCGTCAAGCCGCTCGCCTCGGGCCGCCTGGGTCACCTCCGCCGCTGTGGCCTCGCGCCTGCCATTTCAAGCGCCGCTTGGCCTTCCGCTGTTGCGGCCTGCTCCATAGCCAAGTCGCTCATCCGCCTCACCTCCACGGTGAGTCGCGGCGCTGACTTTCTTCTGCGCGGCTTCGCTCCCTCTTTTGAGCTGATTCGCCGGCGCCTCTCTGCTCTGAGTTGCCCTCAACTCCGCGGCTTCACTCCAGGTCGCTCTCAAATCCACGGCCTTGTGCCATTGCTGCTGCAGCCATGCATCAAACTATCGTTCGAGCGGCTGCTTCCATGGTCGATCTTGCCAAGTCGGCCTCATACCTGCCGTTGCTGCTGCAACCCGCTGATGGCTCCAAGCCGCGAGGGCCTCGGGTCACCTCCTTAGTGTACCCCGCTGCATCGCGCCTTGGGCCTCCTCACCCTTGAGCCGCCGACGTCGTCGGAGTTCTGGCCTTTCTATGTCCAGCTGCCTCAGCCGCCGTTGTAACCCGCTACTCTGAACCGCCCCTGCAGCCACCTGAAAAGTCCTTGAGGTGCACTGAGCCAGGTTAGCTACAAATGCTTTTAAGTACTGAGACTGCAGAAAAGTGAGCGAGTCTTTTTACTACTATATGGAGAGATTGGCATCAATGCAAATTTTCTGGTATGGACAAGCCGGTCAGAAGAAAAACTCAACATGCATGAAACGACTTAAGTACTATTAGTATTGTCTCCTTATGAGAGGAAAGCAAACAAAAGGGATCAAGTCCCCACGCTAATAAGGGCTAAAGGGAACTCACATCATCAGATCAACTGAGCATCTGCTATCTTTTTCATCCGACAAAAAATTCCAGGTGATGCCCATCTCGTCTGTTTTATTAGCACATATTGTTTTTGTCAAAGAACGATTACTCTGATTCATGATATTTTTTCACAAGACCATTATTCATTACATAGGTGTTGCAAGAGGACGTGCGTCAATATTATTATTTGCACTAGCACTCGTCCATGTCATGCTGCTCGACGGAAACATGTGCAAATCGCTGCCCCTGCTACATCAACACGATGCAGCTGACTCACCCATTCTCGCGACTTACCGCGCCTGCGACTCACTCGCCCGTACGCGCTGGCTTAAAATGCCGCGGCCGGCTCATTTGTTTGCTCCCGTGGCCGACTCGGCCGTGATTGATTTCAGCTTCACCATGGTGATCATCAACTCCGCGGTGATAATTACTAACCTGACGCATCAGATGAAATCCATCCAGCATATTATTATATATTATATATTGCTTTCTTTAACAAAGCAATTACTCTGGCTTGCAAGTTTTCCAATGCAGGAAAAGTTGTCTACTGCAAAAGGGACTATTATATCACTGAGCTGTTGAATGACTCATACCGGCTTGTATCATGGTCAAATATGGAGTGTCTCGAGCCAACTCCTCGAGTAGTCTTAAGACTCGGGGGCTACAATGACATGACTCGGGAACTCCGGGTCATTGGAGGGAATGATAACTCGGTTTCGAAGGACACCGCCATATTGATGAAAATTTAAAGGCACTCAGAAAATTGTCGGTTCAAAATAAAGATTCTGGTTTAAAATCCAGTTCAAGAGACATCTCTCTCCCGCAAAGCTTTGAAGCGCTCAAATCCGGTTCAAACATCCGGCTCAAGGTAAATTTGTCTCATACAAAGCTTTTAAGCTCTCAAATCCGGTTCAAAACATCCGGATCAAGGTAAACCTGTCTCCCACAAAGATTTTATACTCTCAATATCCAGTTTGAAATTCTGGATTAAAAAAAGAATTCATCTCTCGCAAGTTCGAGTTTTCAGAAAAATTACAGGGATCAAAGAGAGTTTGTTGCACAGCACAACTCAAACATAGGCACCCGACGAGCACAACTCAGAAATATATCACTTGGGGGCTTTCGGCTTATTTAGCTAAGCTATGATTACCCTTTGATGCGGCTCATAGCCACATTTACAGGTCATTTGGGGGCTTCCTGTTCAAACATAGGTCATATTCAAACCAAAGAGAACATAGCTGTTGGTACCCTCTTGATCGGTGCAATGCCAAACCAACTAGGGGGCTTCTTGATCGTATTCGAATCATAGCTTAACCCTTTTTGGGTCCGACTTGGATAGTATTCGAATCAGGGTCGTTAAAAACCTCTCAAGGTCATTTGGGGGCTTCCTATTCAAACATAGGTCATATTCAAACCAAAGAGAACATAGCTATCGGTACCCTCTTAATTGGCGCAATGCCAAAGCCACTGGGGGCTACATGATCGTATTCGAATCCTAGCTTAACCCCTTTGGTCCGGCTTACTGATCGTATTCGAATTAGAAGCCTCAAATTCTTCTTTCTATTTTGCTTAAGTTTTTTGAAAGCAGTCTTTTGGGTTTGTCTTGAGACTTTTTGTTCATATCTGAAGCATATATATGGTTTCGATTAACCCGTCTTGACTTTGGATGAGAAGTTGCCATCATATGACAATTATAAACATTTGGAAGTTTTGGCTTCTAAATAGTGGGTTATCACCCTTACTACACAGGTATCCTAAACCGGCAGTACGATTCAATATCACAGGAACCGGTTTTTCAAACCGGGTTATATTATTCAAATCTTTAATAGCCAACATGGCTGGATATTTATGAAAAGCCAATATTACGATTGAGGTTTTGAAAGTCGCTTCAGCGCAATGGATATTATTTTATCAATGGATACAATTTATTCTGCAATGGAAGGAATAGTCCCGAGCCGCTGCAAGCTTACGACCCGGCACTTGGGGGCTACATTATTCAAGTTGAAATTACATCAAATATGCAAGTCCCATGTCACTGCTAGCATGCACCATGGCACTTGGGGGCTAATGTAAAGTCATTTTTACTGGCCTTATTGAAGACCCGATTCATCACATTGTAATGAGCCGGCCCTTGGGGGCTACACGTTGTTGCTCAGGTTTACATGACCGTATTTACAAAGTCCCTGCTCATTTGCATATTGACCCGGCCCTTGGGGGCTACACTGATTGAAATTTTTATGAGCATAAGGCAATTACAAGCCCGAGGTTGCTGCAAGCATGACAACCCGACACTTGGGGGCTATAGGTGATATGTATATAAGGGAGGAATAACTTCAAATTCTCAGTTTTGAGCAAATCAGGTATTATATTATTATCGGAGAAATCTGCAAAGTTTATGACCCGGCGTCATCATAAGATTAACCCAGCATCAGCAACAATTACGACCCGGTGCTATCAATATTTACAAACCGGATATTTTGGCAATGATAAGCCGCAAGTTCTACAAGCCGGCTGAAAGTCAGATGAGTATTTCAAGACCAATATTTTTAAGCCGGTACTTTGGAAGCCAATTCAGGTGGATTATTTCTTACAATATTTCTCTACAAGAGACCAATGTCAGCAAATTGACTCTGAAGTTGACCTATTGACCCGGATTTCTCAAAAGAAGTATCTGGATTTTTTACATTGACAAAGTTGAAACATATTTGCTAAGGGAGATTTGCTATGAGATCATGGACATGTATATATCAACAAGTGACAAGGACTTAAAGATGATCAGGTGCCGGCATACAAAATATTTAACCTGGAGCTAACCTGTCAAAATTTTCTTGTGTTTTGTTTACAGGATCAGTTTAACATGGATAAATCCAAATTAAACCGATGGCTAATGTCGGGGATATACCCCGCGGTATGACCCGACCGGATATATGAGCCGGCGGACTTGGTGTTTCATTGGTAACCCACTAGAGGATGGGCGACTCACGTGTCTGGCGGTTCACTGGTGTGACGACTCACGAGCCCGAAGACTCATTGGTGACCCGGCGGGTGTTTCACACGGATGACAAGGCCCAAGGCCGAGTAGGCTAGTTCGTATGATGGTGGGCCGGTTTATGAGGAAGGCATAAGGAATATTCTCCTACAAAGGAAGCAAGACTAGGACTCCACTTGTAATAGAGTAATCCTAATCCTACTAGGACTAGTCATATAATCCGTCCCCTCAACATATATAAGGAGGGGCAGGGCTCCCCAAGAGGGACAAGCAAGAAGAAACAATCTCTAGGGCTAGACACAAAGGGGGAGCCGGCTTATGTGGCGACTCTCTCATGAGCATAATGAGATCTAGCCACAAACAACATGTAGGGCTATTCCGGATGATGTTTCCCGGGGCCCAAAGCTGTCTAAATCCTTGTCATGTGTTGCGTCTCTCGATTCCGCTCAACCCCTCTCAAGCTACTATAAAGATGCGTTGGCCTCACGACTAAGTTCTCACACTAGGGCATCTGTCGTGACAATTCCACGACACCATGGGTGTTAGAATCATTACTATGTAATCTAGATTATTGACTCTAGTGCAAGTGGGAGACTGAAGGAAATATGCCCTAGAGGCTTTATATTACCTTATATCATGATAAATGTTTACTATTCATGCTAAAATTGTATTAACCAGAAACTTGGTACATGTGTGAATACATAGACAAACAGAGTGTCCCTAGCATGCCTCTACTTGACTAGCTCGTTAATCAAAGATGGTTAAGTTTCCTAACCATAGACATGTGTTGTCATTTCATGAACGGGATCACATCATTAGAGAATGATGTGATGGACAAGACCCATTCGTTAGCTTAGCATAATGATCATTTAGTTTTATTGCTATTGCTTTCTTCATGACTTATACATGTTCCTCTGACTATGAGATTATACAACTTCCGAATACCGGAGGAACACCTTGTGCGCTACCAAACGTCACAACATAACTGGGTGATTATAAAGATGCTCTACAGGTTACTCCGATGGTGTTTTTTGAGTTGGCATAGATCAAGATTAGGATTTGTCACTCCGTGTATCGGAGAGGTATCTCTGGGCCCTCTCGGTAATGCGCATCACTATGAGCCCTACAAGAAATGTGATTGATGAGTGAATTATGGGATGATGCATTACAGAACGAGTAAAGAGACTTGCGGTGACGAGATTGAACTAGGTATGATGATACCGAGGATCGAATCTTGGGCAAGTAACATACTGATGACAAAGGGAATAACGTATGTTGTTATGTGGTTTGACCGATAAAGATCTTCGTAGAATATGTAGGAACCAATATGAGTATCCAGGTTCCGCTATTGGTTATTAACCAGAGATGTGTCTCGGTCATGTCTACGTAGTTCTCGAACCCGTAGGGTCCGCACGCTTAACGTTCGATGACAATTTGTATTATGAGTTATGTGATTTGATGACCGAAGTTTGTTCGGAGTCCCGGATGAGATCACGGACATGATGAGGAGTCTAGAAATGGTCGAGAGGTAAAGATCGATATATTGGAAGGTTATATTCGGACACCGGAATGGTTCTGAAGTGTTTCGGGTATTTTCTGGAGTACCGGGAGGTTACCGGAACCCCCCGGGGAAGTAGTGGGTCTTAATGGGCTTTAGGGGAAAGGAGAGAACGGCCTCAAGGGGTGACTGCGCCCCCCCCCATGGCTGGTCTGAATTGGACTAGGAGGGGGGCGCCCCCCCTCTTTCCTTCTCCCCTCTTCCTCCTTCCCTCCTTCTCCTAGTTTGAATAGGAAAGGGGGAGGGTCGAATCCTACTTGGACTGGGAGTCCAAGTAGGACTCCCCCCTTTAGCGCCCCCCCTTGGGCCGGCCTCCTCTTCCCCCCTCCTTCATATATGTGGGAGGGGGCACCCCAAAGACACACCAAGTCTTCTCTTAGCTGTGTGCAGTGCCCCCCTCCACAGTTACACACCTCGGTCATATTGTCGTAGTGCTTAGGCGAAGCCCTGCGCCGGTAACTTCATCATCATCGTCAATACGCCGTCGTGCTGACAAAACTCTCCCTCGTTCTCAACTGGATCAAGATCTCGAGGGACGTCATCGTGCTGAACGTGTGCTGAACACGGAGGTGTCGTATGTTCAGTGCTAGGATCGGTTGGATCGCGAAGACGTTCGACTACATCAACCGTGTTACTAAACGCTTCTGCTTTCAGTCTACAAGGGTACGTGGACACACTCTCCCCTCTTGTTGCTATGCATATCCTAGATAGATCTTGCGTGGTCGTAGGAAATTTTTGAAACACTATGTTCCCCAACACTCCCCTTATTTTTTCTAGGTCAAAATGACTTATATACCAAAAGATGGGCATTGGAGGTGGGCCGAGGAGGGCACAACCCACCAGGGCACACCTGGGCTCCCTCGCGCGCCTAGGTGGGTAGTGCCCAACTGGTGGGCCCCTCCTGGTAGTTATTTGCTCCAATAATTCTTCAATAATCCATAAAAAATCTTCGTGAAGTTTCAGCTTGTTTGGAGTTGTGCAGAATAGGTGGCCTGACGTAGCTTTTCCAGGTCCAGATTTCCAGCTGCCAGAATTCTCCCCCTTGGTGTGTACCTTGCAAGTTATGAGAGAAAAGGCATCAGAATTACTCCAAAAAGTATTATTATGGATAAAAACTTTATAAATAACAGTAAGAAAACATGATGCAAAATGGACGTATCAACTTCCCCAAGCTTAGACCTCGCTTGTCCTCAAGCGAAAACCGAAATCGAAAAACATGTCCACATGCTTTGATAGAGAGGTGTCAATAAAAACAAAATACGGACATAGAAGCATCATGTTGATTATTATAACAGCAACAAAATTAAAATTGGACTTTAATCATAGAAATTTTATCACATACTTCTCATGAATAAGTAATAGTTCATCACACAATCGAAGTATAAAGCAAAAACTCTATTAGAAACCAACAAACTATGTTCTCAGTCAACTTCGCAACTACAATTCATCATCTTTTCAGGAAGGGTCACGTGTCAGAGCCTTTAGGCAAGTCCACATACTCAACCATCATATAGTCTTCTATGATTGCTAACACTCACCTCGTACCCATGAGCAAAACGTTTCAACCGGACACATAGAAAGATAGGGGCTTATGGTTTTGCCTCCCAACATACTCACCTCAAGGGTGATGTCAACAATAATAACTCATGCTACCCATATTCAACTAGACATATGTTCCTAGATCTTTCCTCACCACATGATGCTTACCAAAAGAGAAAAATAAAAGGAATAGAGAGAAAAACTTTGACTCTTGCATAAAAGTAAATACGTAAAAGTAAAATATAGGCCCTTCACAGAGGGAATCAGAGGTTGCCATGCGCTTATTTGTTTGTATGCTCAATCCCTTAGTGCAAAAGAACGTCACATTACATTGCCACTTGTGATAGCGACCTTTATTATGCAGTCTGTCGCTTTTATTCTTCACCATGACAAGTTCGTGCAATGCTCAATTTTCTCTTACACCGATGACAACTTACTTCAGGGATCTTGCTCAATCCCTAGGTAGGTATGGTGGACACTTGAAAATAAGATTTGGGTTTAAAGGTTTTTGGATGCACAAGTAGTATCTCTACCTAGTGCGGAATTTTTGGCTAGCAAAGATAGGGGGCAAGCACCACATGTTAAAGGATCTATGACAATATGACTTCTATGTGAATATGAACAAACATAAATCATTAAGTTGTCTTCCTTGTCCAACGTCAACAATTTTGGCATATAATATTTTGATGAGGGCTCACAATCACAAAAGATTTCTAGGATAGTATATTTATATGTGAATCTTCCCTTCCCTAATTAATTCTTTCATGAGTTGCATCATTGACTAATGCTATGTTTGTCAATCTCTAATAAAATTTTCTACTTATACTTTTCCTTATGTGGTGCCATCACCTACCATAGGATTAGTATATAATATTTTCTCTATTTATTTCCTTTCTTCTATTTGTTTCCTCTCTTATTTCTTTTCTTTTATTTGCAACATGAAAGTAAAGAAAGCAAAAACTCATACTACACTTTATTATATAACTTGCACATGATTACAAGGATAGATCACTAAGAAAACTCTCAAAGAAGAAATGATCGAACTAAAATTTTATTCATCTAAAGCAAAAGGATCGAACTAAAATAAGTAAAAGCAAAAATATAGTGGGATGATACGATACCGGGGCACCTCCCCCAAGCTTGGCGAAAGCCAAGGGGAGTGCCCATACTCGATACTCAGTTCTCCTTTGGGGGTGAAGAAGATGGTGGTGATGAAGCAGAAGGTAATGGTGGTGGTGAGAAGGTAGAAGGTTTGCCCTTCGCTTCCTCCAGCTTCTGGCAGAGAATAAAATTATCCATCATCAACTCGCAATTATCTATCTCGAGTTTTATTATCCTCTTGCATAACACCTCCATGCTTTCATTTTTGAACCAGGGAAGAACCGATTCATCTTCTTCTTCTTCGGAGATCCAACTATAGTGCCCCTCATCCCCATATGACTTGGAGTTTGCGATGAGATCAGCAACATAGCTCTCACCCTCAGAGTCTTGGGAAGACATATTTTCAGGCCAACGCAGAAACACAAGAAGAAAAGAGAACAGAGGATTTCTCCGTGATACGATGATCAACAGGTTGGGGAAGCATATATAGATTTTTTATCTTGGAGGGCAAGCATATGGTAGAAAAATGGAGTACGAAAGGTGTCCCAGGTGGGCACAACCCACCTGGGCGCGCCAGGCAAGCCAGGCGCACCCTGGTGTCTTGTGCCCACCAGGGGACGCTTCCTGGAAGTTTCTTTATTCCCAAAATTCTAAAATATTCCAAAACTGATAAAAAATATTTTTGTGGATTTTTCGGAGTCCGTTTACTTACGTATACGTACCTCCTTATTTTCATGACTCTGGAGTGTTCCGGAAGGACTCTTTTATGTGGCACTTCTCCCAATTCATGACATGATTTGTTTGTTCACATCTCTGCAAAACTCGATCAAGATTGCTTAAACAATCATCAAAAGACTTCCCATAAACGGAAAAGTCAACCATGAAAACCTCAACAATCTTTTCACAAAAGTCAGAGAATATATCAGTCATACATCGAGAGCAGGTGCATTACATAAACCAAAAGGCATACGTGTATAAGCATAGGTTCCAAAGGGACAAGTAAAAGTGGTATTTTCTTGATCAGGTTGAGAAACACGTATTTGCGAAAAGCCAGAATATCCATCAAGGAAGCAAAAGTGTGTGTACTTAGATAATCTTTCAAGCATTTGATCAATAAAAGGCAAAGGGTAATGATCTTGTCTAGTTGCTTTGTTTAATTTTCTAAAATCAATTACCATTCTATAGCCTGTAACAATTCTGTGTGGAATAAGTTCATTCTTATCATTAGGAACAACAGTAGTACCTCCTTTCTTAGAAACACAATGAACAGGTGTAACGCCCTCGATGCGGCTATATCTCCCACGTGTCGAGGCACGACTTAGAGGCATAACCGCATTGAAAGCAATGTCGCAAGTCAGGAAATCATCACACATCCCATGTACATAAATAATATAAAGGGGAGGTACATAGTTGGCTTACACTCGCCACGTCACATCAAAGTACATAAATAACATCCATCATACAAATCACTCATGGCCCGACTACGGTGCCAAAATAGAAAAGACCCCCAACATGCGACAAGGCCCTGAATCGATAACCCCTACTAGGCACCACTACTGATCATCGGGAAAGGAAACATAATAACGCTGAGAGTCCTCGTCGAACTCCCACTTGAGCTCGTACTCGTCACCTGGAGCGGAATCACCTGGACCTGCATCTGGAATTATAGTATCTGTGAGCCACAGGGACTCAGCAATCTCGCACCCTCGCGATCAAGACTATTTAAGCTTATAGGAATGGATAAGGCAAGTATATGTGGAGCTGCAGCAAGCGACTAGCATATGTGGTGGCTAACTTATACGCAAAAGAGAGCGAGAAGAGGAGGCAAGGCGCGAGCGAGAATCTAGAGGAACAACCTGCGCAAGCATTACTCCAACACCGTGTCCACTTCCCGGACTCCGCCGAGAAGAGGCCATCACGGCAACACACTCAGTTGATTCATTTTAATTAATTAAGGTTTAAGTTATCTACAACCGGACATTAACAAATTCCCATCTGCCCATAACCGCGGGCACGGCTTTCGAAAGTTCAATCCCTGCAGGGGGTCCCAACTTAGCCCATGACAAGCTCTCACGGTCAACGAAGGAATAGACCTCCTCCCAAGACATTCCGATCAGACTCGGTATCTCGGTAACTCAAGACACTTCGACAGGGTAAAACAAGTCCAGCAACACCGCCCGAATGTGCCGACAAATCCCGATAGGAGCTGCACATATCTCTTTCTCAGGGCACACTCAGATTGTCTAAACTTCCGGTAGGCCAGCCCAGAGTTGCCCCTGGTAGCCACCGGCGGCTGACGGTTTTGACCAACACTCAGAGGAGCACTGGCCCGGGGGGGTTAAAATAAGATGACCCTTGAGTCTGCAGAACCCAAGGGAAAGAAAAGGGTAGGTGGCAAATGGTAAAACCAAGGTTGGGCATTGCTGGAAAAGCTTTAATCAAGGCGAACTATCAAGGGGTTCCCATTATAACCCAACCGCGTAAGGAACGCAAAATCCGGGAACATAACACCGATATGACGGAAACTAGGGCGGCAAGAGTGGAGCAAAACACTAGGCGAGAGGCCGAGCCTTCCACCCTTTACCAAGTATATAGATGCATTAAGACAACATAGCAATATAATGATATCCCAACAATTAAGTAAATGTTCCAACAAGGAACGGCTCCAATCTTCACCTGCAACTAACAACGCTATAAGAGGGGCTGAGCAAAGCGGTAACATAGCCAATCAACGGTTTGCTAGGACATGGTGGGTTAGAGGTTTGACATGGAAATTGGGAGGCTGACAAGCAAAAGGTAGGCATCGTAGCATTGGCAAAGCAAGAGCGAGCAAACTAGCATAGCAAAGATAGTAGTGATTTCGAGGGTATGATCATCTTGCCTGCACAGTTGTCAAAGTTGACTGGATCCTCACAAGCAAACTCAACGGGCTCCTCGGTAGCGAACTCGTCTCCCGGCTCTACCCAACAAGACAAACAAGCAACAAGGATACAATCAACCACGTGCAAGACCAAGCCATATGATGAAATGATGATATGCTATGCGGGATGCAAAATGCAAGATATGACAGGAAATGCATGAACCTGGCCTCAACTTTGAATTCCAAGGGTGCCACTGGATAGAGGGGATGAAATCTCTTGAAAACGATATGAAGATCATTGGAACCGGAGTTACGGTTTGGAAATGGCAAGCGTTTTAAGATATGACACCGGTCTGCGATTTACAGCAAGTAGGCATCTAAATGCAACGAAAAGAACATGCTACAGCCACCAAACATGACAACAAAATACATGGAAGGGTTGCCCACAAGATGCTCAACAAAAGACTAGCACTGAGCCACGGCCAATTCATCCATTATGAGGTTCAAACAAGCATGGCAAAAACGCAAATGCAAAACAGATTCCATACTTGGTGAAATTAACACTAGTCTGAAATTTCAGATCACGATGCTCTCTTCGGAGCAGCAAAACAACATGATAAATGACCTGAACATGACAAGTAAGAACATTGCATGGAGCTACTAAACAATCTTAACAAAAGTCCCAAAGTGACCTGGGGCCAAAAGGGATCACAAAATATATTAACGGGCACAAGAACATAGCATAAAACACAATCAGTTTTCAGACTTAGTGAAAACTGAGACATGCTAAAATATAACTCACGAAGGCTTGTAAACGAGCTCGATGCACTCACCACGGTGCAAGTCATGGCAAGGCAGGCATACATCCATTAAGAAGGCACAAAATACAAGCTAGGCATGCCAAGAACAATGGCATGGCATGCACGGATCAACTACAACAACGCCGGCAAAATCGCAAACGAGTTGACGATCTGCCAAGATTCACCACGAAGCAAAAGTAGAGCTCGATTGACTCAAGCTATGGTGCTCCAAAAATGCAAACAAATACATGGATGGATAGAGAATAACATGAATAACAAAAGTCCCTTACTGATCATCCTCAAAAAAGGCATGGATCATTAGGAAACAAGCTGAACATATGGCATCATGAACTAAAATATCCCAGACTTAGTGAAAACAACTAAGTCCCTGAAATCAGCAATCTCAGGTACCTCTCTTCGCAAGCTTGCACAAGACAACAAACACATCCTAAAAATGCATGGGAGGCACCTCTGGAAATAAGACAAAATGCTTAACAATACATCCCAAAGAGTCACAGGCATATCATGCACGAATTAAACATGGCAAAAATGACAAAAGTGCATGATGAACTAACGGATCTGCAATTTAACTCACGAAGCCTCCTTCTAACAGCATTTTGGGCATCAAGATGAACTCAAATGCAAATGATGCAATGGAATGAAATGATGTACATGTCGAGACGAAGATTTTGATATATTATATGCGCAAATCGGAGCTACAGATGCGGAGATATCACTGGTCAAAGATAGCATAAAAATCTAGAGGGAGAGGGAAAAAGTCAACCCTAGAATTTCGGATCTGAGATCCAGATCGGGGCACTGTTCACCGATGCGGAAACCGAGGTTCGTCGGCCGGAGTTGGAGCTCTCGCCGGAGCTTGCGGACGCCGGGGAGGCCTTGGAGCGGCGCGCCGGCCGGAGGAGAGGACGGCGATGGGGCGGCGACCACCGGGCGGCGAGGCGACGACCACCGGCGGACGGCGGGGCCGCGGGTCGAGGTGCCGGCCGGCGACGATGGCGGGCGGCGGCGTCGGTGCCTCGGGTGGCCAGCCGCGAGGAAGAAGGGCGGCGGGGCGCGGGCGCGAGGCGGAGGAGGAGATGGGCCACGGGGGCCTCCCGCGGGCTCGGGCGGGCCGGCGCGGCGGCGGCGATGTGGGCGCCCGCCCGGGACACGTGGCGCAGCGGGGTTGGCTGGGGCGGATCGGCGGACGTTGTCCGGCCGGGGGCGGACACGTCCGTCGGCGGAGATTTTGTTTTTTTTTAGGGTTTTGGACGGGGGAAGAAGAGATCCGAATGGAGGGGGGGTATATATAGGCATAAGTAGAGCTAGGAGAGTCCAAATGAGGTGCGGTTTTCGGCCACGCGATCGTGATCGAACGCTCTAGGACATGGAGCAGAGTTTGGTGGGTTTTGGGACAAATTTGGGGGATGTTGGGCTGCAACACACACGAGACCTTTTCGGTCCCTCGGTTAACCGTTGGAGTATCAAACGAAGTCCAATTGATACGAAACTTGACAGGCGGTCTACGGGTAGTAAACCAAGGCCGCATGACAAGTCTTGGTCCAATCCGGAAATGTTTAATCCCCACACACGAAAGAAAGC
Organism: Triticum urartu; assembly: GCF_056163025.1. Lineage (NCBI taxonomy): Eukaryota > Viridiplantae > Streptophyta > Magnoliopsida > Poales > Poaceae > Triticum > Triticum urartu. Next base: position 229,075,698 of record NC_141877.1, read on the forward strand.
TAGAAATGACCACCGGAGGAGAACGAAGCGCCGGAATGCAAAACGGACAACGGGGAAAATGCTCGAATGCATGAGATGAACACGTATGCAAATGCAATGCACATGATGACATGATATGAGATGCAAGAAAACGAAAACAACACACGGAGACAAAGACCCGAACCCGAGGAATAAATATAACTTAATGCCGGAAACGGCAAGAGTTGGATACAAATTTGGAAAGTCGTATCTGGGGCGTTACAACAGGACTCACCCATCTACTATCAGCTATGGGATAGATTATACCTGCTTCCAGAAGTTTTAATATTTCCTTTCTTACCACTTCTTTCATCTTCGGATTTAACCGACATTGGTGATCAACAACGGGTTTAGCATCAGGTTTCATATTTATTCTGTTCTGACATAGAGTGGGACTAATGCCCTTTAAATCATCAAGAGTATATCCAATAGCAGCTCGGTGCTTCCTCAGAACTTTCAATAATCTTTCTTCTTCATGTTCTGAAAGGTTAGCACTAATAATAACAGGATATATCTTCTTTTCATCAATATAAGCATATTTCAAAGTGTCTGGTCATTGTTTTTATTCAAACACAGGATCACCTTTAGGTGGAGGAGGACCTCCTAGAATTTCAATAGGCAAATTGTGTTTAAGCAGAGGACATTGTTCAAAGAAATTTTTATCTATTTCATTTCTTTCATGCATATGAAAATCATTTTCATGGTCTAGCAAATATTGTTCTAAAGGATCAGTAGGTGGTACAAGAATAGAATCAAGACCAATTAATTCATCTTCACTAGGCAATTCTTTTTCATGAAGATTTCTACTAAACTTGGAAATATTAAACTCATGAGACTCATTACCAAAACTAACGCTGAAAATTTGTTTCTCGCAATCTATCTTAGCATTAATGGTGTTCAAGAAAGGTCTACCAAAAATAATGGGACAAAAGTCATCTTGTGGGGAACCAAGAACAAGAAAATCAGCAGGGTATTTTATTTTCCCACACAAGACTTCAACATCTCTAACAATCCCAATTGGTGATATAGTGTCTCTATTAGAAAGTTTAATAGTAACATCTATTTCTTCTATCTCTGTGGGTGCTATGTCATTCATAATTTCTTGATATAAAGTGTAAGGAATAGCACTCACACTAGCACCTATGTCACATAAACCATGATAACAGTGATATCCTATTTTAACTGAGATGACAGGCATGCCAACAATAGGTCTATGTTTATCTTTCTTATCATATTTGGCAATTCTAGCAGCTTCTTCACAGAAGTAAATGATCATCCATATTTTCTTCCAAGAGATCTTTAAACATAGCAATACTAGGTTCAACTTTAATTTGTTCATCAGGTTTAGGTGTTCTAATGTAGCTTTTGTTAACCACAATTGAAACTTTAGCATGTTCCTTTATCCTAACAAGGAAAGGTGGTTTCTCAATATAAGCAGAAGGAACAACTGGATCGACATTATAAATTATAGTTTCTTCTTTAACTGATACCGGTTCTTTAATTTATTCTTTAATAGGGGGTGATATTTAAACCACTTCTCTTTAGGGAGATGAACATGAGTAGCAAATGATTCACAAAAGGAGGCTACTATCTCAGAGTCAAGTCCATATTTAGTGCCAAACTTTTGAAAAGCATCGGTATCAATAAAAGATTTAACACAATCGTACTCAAGTTTAATACCTGACTCTTTACCTTTGTTGAGTTCCCAATCTTCAGAGTTGTGTTTAATTATTTCCAAAAGATCCCACCGGAATTCAATAGTCTTCTTCATAAAAGAACCCGCACAAGAAGTATCAAGCATGGTTTGATCATTACGAGAAAGCCAAGCATAAAAGTTCTGAATAATAATTTCTCTTGAGAGCTCATGATTGGGGCATAAATATAACATTGACTTAAGCCTCCCACAAGCTAGAGCGATACTTTAACCTTCACGAGGCCAAAAATTATATATATAATTCCGATCACGATGAACTAGATGCATAGGATAAATTTTTTGGTGGAACTCCAATTTCAAACGATTCCAACTCCATGATCCAATATCATCGCATAGCCTATACCATGCCAATGCTTTCCCTTCAAAGATAAAGGGAAAACCTTCTTCATAACTTTATCTCCGGGTAAACCTGCAAGCTTAAACAATCCACAAATTCGTTCTACATATATCAAATGCATATCAGGATGTTCGGTTCCATCTCCTACATAAGGATTAGCTAGCAGTTGTTCTATCATACCCGAAGGAATTTCATATTCAATATTTTTAGTAAGTGCAGTAGGTTGAGGGGTAGTTAATTGTGGTTTCGAACGAGGTGAAGATACCCCGAACAAACCCCTCAAAGGATTGTTTTCCATAGTAACAAGTGACAATAAATTTCAGCACACTATATAAATGTTTCCTTACCAATTTCCACTTACCAAAGGCGCTTCACTCCCCGGCAACGATGCTAGAAAATAGCCTTGATGACCCACAATGTCGGTGTACAAAAGTAGGGGCTTTCCTTTTGCACCCCTTTACTTGTGCACGGGCAGTCAGAGCCGCGCCCACGGCCACACTAAGTAGGGCAGAGGAGGGAACCCGGAGCACAAGACGACCAAAGCAACGCCAAGACCAGAGGCGCAAAGAGAGCAAGAGGGCGAGTTGGACTCCCCGGCAAGAACCTTGCCGAGGTGGCTTCTTCAGCCTCGGCAAGATCCTTGTCGGGTGATACGTCTCCATCGTATCTACTTTTCCAAACACTTTCGCCCTTGTTTTGGACTCTAACTTGCATGATTTGAATGGAACTAACCCGGACTGGCGTTGTTTTCAGCAAAATTGCCATGGTGTTATTTTTGTGCAGAAATAAAAGTTCTCGAAATGACCTGAAAATCAATGGAGAATTATTTTGGAATGTATAAAAAATAGTGGAAGGAAGATCCACGTCAGGGGGGCCTCCACCTGTCCATGAGGGTGGGGGCGCGCCCTACCCCCCTGGGCACGCCCCCTGCCTCGTGGGCCCCCTGACGCTCCACCGACCTCAACCCTGACTCCATATATTCATTTTCGGGGAGGAAAAAACCAGGGATAAGGATTCATCGCGTTTTACGATACGGAGCCACCGCCAAGCCCTAAACTCTCTCGGGAGGGCTGATCTGGAGTCTGTTCGGGGCTCCAGAGAGGGGAATCCGTCCCCATCGTCATCATCAACCTTCCTCCATCACCAATTTCATGATGCTCACCGCCGTGTGTGAGTAATTCCATTGTAGGCTTGCTGGACGGTGATCGGTTGGATGAGATTTATCATGTAATCGAGATAGTTTTGTTAGGGTTTGATCCCTAATATCCACTATGTTCTAAGATTGATGTTGCTATGACTTTCCTATGCTTAATGCTTGTCACTAGGGCCCGATTGCCATGATTTCAGATCTGAACCTATCATGTTTTCATCAATATATGAGAGTTCTTGATCCTATCTTGCAAGTCTATAGTCACCTACTATGTGTTATTATCCGGCAACCCCTAAGTGACAATAGTCGGGACCACTCCCGGTGATGACCGTGGTTTGAGGAGTTCATGTATTCACTATGTGTTAATGCTTTGGTATGGTACTTTATTAAAAGGAGGCCTTAATATCCCTTAGTTTCCAATAGGACCCTGCTGCCACGGGAGCGTAGGACAAAAGATGTCATGCAAGTTCTTTTCCATAAGCATGTATGACTATATTCGGAATACATGCCTACATTACATTCATGAACTGGAGCTAGTTTTGTGTCACCCTAGGTTATGACTATTACATGATCGATCGTATCCGGCATAATTCTCCATCATGATCCATCGCCTACGAGCTTTCCATATATTGTTCTTCGCGTATTTACATTTCCGTTGCTATTGTTACAATCACTATAAAACACCAAAAATATTAATTTTGCTACCGTTACCTTTTACCACCGTCACCACTACTATCATATTACTTTGCTACTAAATACCTTGCTGTAGATATTAAGTTTCCAGGTGTGGTTGAATTGACAACTCAGCTGCTAATACTTGAGAATATTCTTTGGCTCCCCTTGTGTCGAATCAATAAATTTGGGTTGAATACTCTACCCTCGAAAACGGTTGTGATCCCCTATACTTGTGGGTTATCAAGACTATTTTCTGGCGCCGTTGCCGGGGAGCATAACTCTATTCTTTGAGTCACTTGGGATTTATACCTGCTTATCATTATGATGAACTTGAAAGATCCAAGAACCAATATTTATCCCTCAACTACAAGGGGAGGTAAGGAACTGCCATCTAGCTCTGCACTTGATTCACCTTCTGTTTTGAGTAAACTTGCGACACCTATACCTGCTTCTGCTATTAATTCTCATATGTCACATGTTATTGATGATGCCACATCTGCTATGCATGATACTTATGATGAAACTACTTCTATGCTTGATACTACTGTGCCACTTGGTGAATTTCTTGATGAACAACTTGCTAGGGCTAAAGAGAATGAAATTATCGAAACTGATAATATTGATGAAAGTGATGATGAAGATTCTCCCCCTAGATATGAATTGCCTGTTATTCCTGAGGGTTATGTTACGGATGAAGAAACTGCTAGAGACTTTCTTGCTTGCAATGATAGGAGTGATCTTAAGAAGCTTTTAGCTAAGCTGAAACAAAAAAGTTTGAATGCTAGAATGAAATATGATCCTGCTTATGCTACTTCACCTATCTTTGTTACTGATAAGGATTATGATTTCTCTGTTGATCCTGAGATAATTACTTTAGTTGAATCTGATCCTTTCTGTGGCTATGAATCTGAAACTGTTGTGGCACATCTTACTAAATTAAATGATATAGCCACCCTGTTCACTAATGATGAGAAAACTCTCTATTATTATATCCTTAAATTATTTCTGTTCTCATTAAAGGGTGATGCTAAGATATGGTTTTATTCTCTTCATCCTGGTTGTGTGCGTAGTCCCCAGGATATGATTTATTACTTCTCTGTTAGATATTTCCCCGCTCATAAGAAACAAGCTGCTTTGAGGGAAATATATAATTTTGTGCAAATTGAAGAAGAGAGTCTCCCACAAGCATGGGGGAGGCTTCTCCAATTACTTAATCCTTTTCCTGATCATCCTCTCAAGAAAAATGAGATACTTGATATCTTTTATAACGGACTAACCGATGCTTCCAGAGACCACCTGGATAGTTGTGCTGGTTGTGTCTTCAGGGAAAGAACTGTTGATGAAGTTGAAATTCTATTGAATAATATGTTGACTAATGGAAATAATTGGACACTTCCTGATCCAATCCCTGATCCAATTCCTAAACCAACTCCTGAGCCAACTTCGAAGAAAAGGGGTATTCTATTTCTCAGTCCTGAAGATATGCAAGAGGCGTAGAAATCTATGAAAGAAAAAGGTATTAAAGCTGAAGATGTTAAGAATTTACCCCCTATTGAAGAAATATGTGGTCTTAATTTACCGCCTGTTGAAGAAATACATGGTCTTGGTAACCCGACACAGGTAGTAAAGGTAAATTCTCTCTATAGATATGATAAAGCTGAAATCCCTCCTACTAAGTTTGCTAGCCAATGCTTAGATGAGTTTGATAACTTTATGGTTAAGCAAGAAGATTTTAATGCTTATGTTGGTAGACAATTGAAACATAATGCTTATATGATTGAACACTTGAGTGATTATATGGCTAATGTTAAAGGTGAACTAAAGCTTATTAGTAAACATGCTTCTATGGTTACCACTCAAGTAGAACAAGTACTTAAAGTTCAGAATGATTTGCTCAATGAATTAAATAGTAAGAACAATGATAATGCTGTTAGAGTTATGACTAGAGGTGGTAAAATGACTCAGGAACCTTTGTATCCTGAGGGCCATCCTAAGAGAATTGAGCAAGATTCTCAGAGAAGTAATATTGATACACCTAGTCCTTCTAAGAGGAAGAAAAAGAAAAATGATAGGACTTTGCATGCTTCTAGTGAACCTGTTGATGACACACCTAAGAATCCCTATGATATTTCTATTTCCGATGCTGAAACACAATCTGGTAATGAGCATGGACCTAGTGATAATGTTAATAATGATGTCCATGTTGATGCTCAACCTTGTAATGACAATGAAGTAGAGATTGAACCTACTGTTGATCTTGATAACCCACAATCAAAGAATCAACGTTATGATAAGAGAGACTTTGTCGCTAGGAAGCACGGTAAAGAAAGAGAACCATGGGTTCAGAAACCCATGCCTTTTCCTCCTAAACCATCCAAGAAAAAGGATGATGTGGATTTTGAGCGCTTTGCTGAAATGATTAGACCTATCTTCTTGCATATGCGTTTGACTGATATGCTTAAAATGAATCCTTATGCTATGTAATGAAAGATATTGTTACTAATAAAAGAAAGATATTGGAAGCTGAAATTTCCATCATGCTTGCTAATTATACTTTTAAGGGTGGAATACCTAAGAAACTAGGAGATCCCGGAGTACCAACTATACCATGCTCCATTAAAAGAAACTATGTTAAAATTGCTTTATGTGATCTTGGAGCCGGTGTTAGTGTTATGCCTCTCTCTTTATATCGTAGACTTGATTTGAATAAGTTGACAACTACTGAAATATCTTTGCAAATGGCTGACAAATCAACTGCTATACCTGTCGGTATTTGTGAGGATGTGCCTGTTGTGGTTGCAAACGTTACTATTTTAACGGACTTTGTTATTCTTGATATTCCCGAGGACGATAGTATGTCTATTATTCTTGGAAGACCCTTTTTGAATACTGCAGGGGTTGTTATTGATTGCACCAAAGGCAATGTCACTTTTCATGTTAATGGTAATGAGCATACGATACACTTTCCGAGGAAACAACCTCAAGTCCACAGTATCAATTCTATTGAAAAAATTTCAACTATTACTATTGGAGGTTTTGAATTTCCTCTTCCTACTGTCAAGAAGAAATATGATATTCTTATTGTTGGGGACATGCATATCCCCGTTGAGGTAACCTAGTGTTATTCGAAAATTTTCCGGTTTCATGCAATTCGGAATGAGTTTGTTAACAAGACTTGATCAACCTTGTTAGTGGATTCCTCTTGATGAGCATGAGATGGATGAATTTAGAAAACACAACTCTCTGTACCCTCTTTTTACTTTCTGTTATTTATATTAAATAAAGAAAAAATAGTAATTTATGTCTGTTTTCTGAATCATCCATGCAATAAAAAATACCTCGAAAATAAAAGTTCTCCAAATGCCCTGAAATTTAAATATGATTTTTTCAGGAATATTTGAGAATATCTGGCACTGAGAACACAGCAGGGGGAGCAAGCACCTGGCCACGAGGGTCCAGGGCGCGCCCTACCCCCTGGGTGCGCCCCCTGCCTCATGGGCCCACGGTGGCTCCCCTCCACTTATTCCAGCTACCACACGCTCCTTCTTCCTCCCACAAACATCACTAGCCAGCTCAAACCCGAGTCCAAGCTCATCTTGCTGCCATTTTCGATCTCCTTGCTCAAAGCTCCATTCACAAAACTGGTTTGGGGGATTGTTCTTTGGTATGTGACTCCTCCAATGGTCCAATTAGTTTTTGTTCTAGTGATTTATTCATTGCAAATTTTCGCTGCTTAGGTGACCCTGTTCTTGAGCTTGCATGTCAAATTTATATGGTCAAAAGTAGTTTTGATGTATGATATTGCCTCTAGGCACTTGTACGAGTAGTTGCTGTCAATATTGTTGAGTTTGGTTCACTTTTATTTTGAAGTTACTAAAAATTTCAGAAAATTTCAGAAAAATATGAAGAGATTTTTGAGGGGATCATCGAGCCGAAGCACGAAGGATAAGAAAAGTGAGGAGGACAAGAGGCCCAAATATAATCTTCCTCGCACCGCGGAGATTCGGCCATGTGAATGGCCTTGTGATTATTTCTTGAGAGCAACCGGGATTTATGATGATTTCTATGAATTGGTTGAGAATGCAGGCCTCACCGCCTTCCTCCACGACCAACGCGAACAGTATCTCTTACTCACCAATATCTTTGTGCAAAACTTTAATTTCCATGCTAGGAGCTCACCACCTACGGTGGAATTTTATTTATATGATGAGCATAAGGAGATGTCACTTCGCGATTTTTGTTGGGTTTGTTTGATCCCTTTCGAGGGCAGTCTAGAGGAACCACATCATGACGATGTGGAAGGGTTTATTGATACAATTGCTGTAGGGGAAACGAGGAAAGTTTCTGATGCAAGAATTACTAGCATACATTTTCCTGTTTTACGTTACTTCACAATATTTGCTAGTAGATGCTTAATTGGTCGCGGAAACTGTGGCAACCTTAGTGCCCCTGATATTGTTATTCTGTGCCATGCCTTGTTCCGTGATGACACATTTATTATGGGCGCTATTGTTTCAAAGTGGTTAAATCTTAACCGTACTAAGGGCCCCGTCCTTGGAGGCATCTTTGCCTCGCGCCTCGCTGCACACTTTAACATACCTATTAGGCATTATGAGAAGGAAGAGAAGTTGTTGCCTCCTGTTTTTCTAGACTATAAGAGTATGGTAGCACATGATTTTATCGTTAAGAATAACGAAAAGATGCTTAAGTACAAGCTGATATTTGATAAAAATCACCCTGAGACTATTACCTTGCCTGCTCCTTCCTTGTTTGACTTATCTGCAGGCAAGTACCTTGTTCCGCCAGAGGCCATTCACGCCTACCGAAACCCCACACCAGCTACAGAGCCAGAGTAGGAACCACAATTTGATCCTCACCAGCAGTCTATTTATCAGTGGAATCCGGAAGAGATCACCAAGCAGTGGCACCAGGGGGATTCTTCTCAGTACGACCCCAACTATTACTTTGGATATCCGCCAGGCCAGCCGTGGCCATAGACCAACTTAGGCCAAAATCCTAAGCTTGGGGGAGTACGTATTTCTCACCGACATTACATTCATGTTCACACACTCATGCTAGTTGTCGGTGCTCATACTTTTTCACTATAATATCCATGCTAGTTTATTTTCCTTTTTATGCTTTCTTCTTGTGTGTTTAATAAACCTTAATAAAAACAAAAAAATCAGTTGTAGCTTTTAGTTAGTTTACTTTTCATGCTGTAGTAGTAGTAATTAAAAAGAAAACCCAAAAAGATTTCTCGTTCTTCTTTTGCTTGTTGGGAGCTTTCCCGTGTAAATAGTTTTATTTCTTTCTTGTACTTTGGGGGTCGAGAGGAGAAGACCATAATGAAAATGTTGAGTGGCTCTTATATGCATTATTGTTGATCTAACAAAGAGCCCATATTACCTTGTCTTCTCTCTTGAATTGAATGCTTGCAGATTCCAGCTTAGTCCAATGCACGTGCACTATTATTATTATCCACACTATTCGGTCGTGCAAGTGAAAGGCAATAATGATGGTTATATGATGAACTTATTGAGATGGGAAAAGCTGGTATGAACTCGACCTCTCTTGTTTTTGTAAATATGATAAGTTCATCGTTCCTGATGCAGCCTATTATGAATAAACATGTTTGCAATGACAATTAGAGATTATAGTTGCTTATGCCATGCTTAATTAGCTAGGAGCTTATAATGGTTTACCTTGCGTGCCAACATGCTATTAAAATGGTTGTGATTTTCTTTTAGGATCTTATAGTGGC